>NW_016160726.1:13783-35303 GCF_001687245.7 Rhagoletis zephyria | reverse complement strand
TGGAGTATATGGTCCTGCCCAGGGACATCGCAATGTTAATTGGACCATATTTTTTTATATGAATTGAGGTTAATTTTGGAGTACTCCTTGGTCCTTCGGGAGTACTCTTTACATGCATGCATGGAGTAGTCGCGATTTTTGCATCCTAAAATCTTAAGCACAAAATATACAGTGGTAATATGGTAGCGCGCTGCTAAGCACTACACCACAGCGGTCGCCGATATCGAAATATTTACGCATAAGAATTATCAAAAAAAAAAGTATCGATAACAAATAGGCATTAGCATTTTTTTAGTTTATTTTTATGCTAATAGGAATTTCCCTTTCCAACACCGAGCGCATTCATTCCCAGTAGCATTTGTAGGCAAATGCAGCCAACTTTACTATTATTTACGTACATCAGCTGTTTGAAAAGTTTATTAATTGGCAATCAAGGCCTTGTTATCAATTTATTTTGCTGTTTTCCTATCAAAAAGAAACTCACTTGTCAAATTAGCAGCCATAAATTTTTTTTTGATAAATAAATGTATTTGGTAGAGTATCTACACAATTTTAAACCCGAATAAATTAAATATATGTGCATTTTAATTGAAGGCAATTGAGACACCATTCCGTACGGCAGTATGCAAAATTGAAAAGCTAATTATTTTTAAAAGGTAAGTAAAGAAGTCGTCGACCAGTTTATAAATTGTGTCAGTGACCGCGCCAATGTTAAGCTAAATATATAAAATATGCAAACTTGAATGCAGCGATACAATTAACACTGTCGGACGATCTGTTTTCGGGAGTACTCAATCCGCTGAGGTGCAAACAAACAAAGCATTGAAAAGAATGAGTACAATAAAAAGATGTCCACCCGTATGTAACTATGTACATGCATATATACATATGTAGACATTGCTTGTGTATTTGCCTGCTGTTATAAACTCTTTTAGAGCTCATAATACTTGTTATCAGACGGACAAAGAAAATTAACATTTCTCCCTTTATTTCATATACTTTATCATCAACAAAGTTATTAGGTGCGCCCGTACTACATCAGCAACTACATATTTATGCAAATATATAGTACATATACCTAATGTACGTGAAGTAAACTTTGTGTTCAATTGAACACTTTGCAATTAGTTAATAGCGCGCCTTCAACGGGTACACAAGCATAAGATATACATAGTACAATCGCGCCGCCTGCAGATCGACAGTGTGCTCAGAAATACGTGCTTTGTGTGTCATATGTATATATGTACATACACACATATGTACCAACCGAAAGTGATTGATTATTAAAGTACAAATTCCAAATAAACTAACGAACCCAACGAGAAGTAAGTGAAGGAGTTAAGATGCCACCATTCCAAGTTGTCGATTGCACAAAGGTATTAACAGGTGGAGTGAATCGGGCATTTGGTAATAGAGAACCTTGGCTAGTAGCAACTATTACGGCGACAACGGTGCTGGGAACTGTTTGGCTATGGACATTTATCAATCATGATGAAAGTGAGTAAATCATATGAATGTTTGTAGTTTTGTATGTGTACAGTTTCGTTTGCCATTTCGCCGATTTTTAATTGCTAATCGGTAAGAAATTTAAGAAATAATGAATTGCTAATTGGCGGTTTTGTACTTGCAGCCATTCATTTAATATTAGTTGTTATATAAAGCATAGTTCTATTGAACATCTTGTCTGTCTTACTTTAGTCTAATTATCGGCAATGTGCTTTATGCTAATGTTATTGGATCAGACCGGTAAATTGATAATTTTTTCTTTGAGCAACAGCACAAATATATAGTATTTAATAGCACTGATAACTGGGGCTATAAACATTGTATACATACAAGTGATAAGAGTGGAAAAAGAAAAGTAGGGTTTGCTTTTCTAATGTTTATGTACTTTTAATACAGTCTAATGGCAAATTAAAATTTTGAAACTAAAATTTGTCAAGAAGACATTCTTTACAATCCTTCTATATGTAGATATCGTCGTTTAAAGTACAAAACCGCATATCAAGATAATGCAAAACGCTCCTATGTGAGGTTGCCCAAATTTTACAGTAGAGAGTAAAAACATTCGCATTTCAGGCTAGTATACATATTTCAGGACGAATGGATAAGGCTTGAGCCAGAGCTTCGGTGAGCAAATCCAATTTTTGGCAAAAAATGTTAGTTATGCAGTTTTGCAGAGCGACGATACCCGTTTCTGTACTTTAACCGATGATATATATGTATATAGTATGTCTAATGAGCAGCGGTACAAAATTCTTAATGCTCGGATACGGGGCCCTGTACTAGCAGGTAAATACTACCTTATGCCAAGCGTATATGCTCTAAAAGAGCTTTCTGGGATATTGCGTCTTCTCTTCAAATAAGATTGTAAAAACATTACTTAGCGGTAGAGTCAGTCGTGCATTCCATCAGCAAAAACAAAAAATATATTCCGTAGGTCATCATACTCTATTTCAGTTCAATA
Organism: Rhagoletis zephyria; assembly: GCF_001687245.7. Taxonomy (NCBI): domain Eukaryota; kingdom Metazoa; phylum Arthropoda; class Insecta; order Diptera; family Tephritidae; genus Rhagoletis; species Rhagoletis zephyria. The sequence goes on along the minus strand of NW_016160726.1, from coordinate 32,836 downwards.
TAAATTTGAACGCTTTTGTTTTCCTTTTAGGGTTCAAAACAGATTTTATCATGGTTCAAAGTTCGATTATAGCCGATTTCGTTAATCTACTGTACTTGCCAGGCCTAATTTTCGAATCCGATAGGCCATAGATTGAGCTGCTAACCGTATACAGAATTTTATAATCGCAAATTTATTCATTGCAAGTCAATTGGGTTTTGTAATATGTACATATCGTCGTTTAAAAAGTGCCTTTTTGGCACAAATGTCTGTTATGAGGCTGCGCAGAACCACGATACGCGGTTTTGTTCTTTAAACGGCGATATGTAGGTGGAAATTTGGAGACAGTCGCGCTCTTTTATAGAAAAAAGCTGAATGTTTTTTCTATTTTCGAATATATTCTCGATTACTATCTCTTCTCGCCCTTTTTTTAGGTATTTTAGTGCGCGGCAAACGTCAATTCTTTCGTCTTGCCAAACGGTTACCCGCTGTACGTCGCAAAATCGATGCAGAAGTCTCGAAAGCCAAAGACAATTTCGAGGGTGAAATCCGCAGAAGCTGCACAAATCTTACTTGGTCACTTGAACTGCCCGAACACGGATTGGGCCATGATGAAATTCTGCAACTGGTTGATAAACATTTAAATATCGGTCATTATAACTGGCGCGAAGGGCGCGTATCGGGTGCAGTGTATGGTTTCAATGAGGAATTGGTTGAGCTAATTACCCAAGTTTATGGCAAGACATCCTACACGAATCCACTGCATCCTGAAATTTTTCCTGGTGTATGTAAAATGGAAGCAGAAGTGGTGCGTATGGCATGTACGCTCTTCCATGGCGACGCCAATAGCTGTGGCACGGTAAGTGTGCTGAAAACCCCTTTAATAGAAGTAATTAAGAAATATATATATATTTCAGATGACCACCGGCGGCACTGAATCTATATTAATGGCCTGCAAAGCATATCGTGATTATGCGCGTGAGACACGTAACGTACAGCGCCCGAATATGATTGTGCCGAAGACAGTACATGCAGCATTCGACAAAGCAGCACAGTACTTCAATATACATATCAGATATGTGGATGTGGATCCGAAAACGCTAAATGTAGATGTAAAGGCCGTAAAACGTGCTATTAACTCCAATACAATACTGGTATGCTGAGCTCATCTTAATTAAGAATTTATCGTTGGTAAAAAACATAAAACTATCCCTTTCTAGCTCGTCGGCTCAGCACCTAATTTTCCCTATGGCACCATAGATGACATCGAAGCCATTGGCGCGCTTGGTGTCAAATACAACATACCCGTGCATGTGGATGCATGTCTGGGTAGTTTTGTTGTGGCGCTGACAAGAGAAGCGGGCTATAAAATCCCACCATTCGATTTTGCTGTCAATGGCGTAACTAGTATCTCAGCAGATACACACAAGGTTTGTCAAAAATAGCTCGATTTACTGTATATCCAGTTGAAACTGAAGTATACTCTTTTCTGTTTAGTATGGCTTTGCGCCCAAAGGTTCCTCAATTATATTGTACTCCGATCATAAATACCTCAATCATCAATTCACTGTAACCACCGATTGGCCAGGCGGCGTCTATGGCTCACCGACTGTGAATGGCTCTCGTGCAGGTGGCATTATTGCTGCCTGCTGGGCGACTATGATGAGTTTCGGTCATGAAGGTTATCTAGAAGCGACTAAGCGTATTGTCGACACAGCGCGCTACGTTGAGGCTGGGTGAGTAAGCAATTTAAACACTAAACGTTTCATGCCAAAAGCATAAATGTATTTTCAGCATACGCGCAGTGGAAGGCGTCTTCGTGTTTGGTAAGCCCGCCACTTCAGTGGTGGCAATTGGTTCAAATGTCTTCGATATTTTCCGTCTCTCGGATGCGTTATGCAAATTGGGCTGGAATTTAAATGCGCTACAATTTCCTTCGGGGTGAGCTACGATTTAATTTGAATAAGAACTCAAATCTTATATTCTCTCCGTTCTTAGCATTCATATTTGCATTACTGATATGCATACGCAACCGGGCGTGGCTGATAAGTTCCTAGCTGACTTCAACGGGGCCGTTGAAGAGATAATGAAGGATCCTGGCCGGCCAGTTGAGGGTAAAATGGCTATTTATGGCGTGGCTCAAGGTATACCAGATCGCACGGTGGTGGGCGATGTGACGCGTGCTTTCCTCAATAGCATGTACTATACGCCAAACAAGAAATGAGTTCTCGGGCGGAAAGTACACTTTGAGCGTGAATATTTTGTTGTTGATGTTTTGTAGTAGCGTATTTAAGTGTAGAGAATTTAGATGTCCCCATTTTTGGGCAGAAGTTTCGTATAAAGAGTTGTGCAATTTTTTTGAGAATGTAATTTTTTATATTAGATGTCCAGATGCGACTCAAAATATAATTTTTTTATAACACATACTAATTACCCGAATGCAAATTTGATTAAAATATATTATTGTGGAATAATCATTTGATTATTCTTGTCCTGCCTAATTTTAATGAAAATTCTTTTTATCAATAATTAGTCGGAGCTGGATAATTATGATGCTTGCTATAAAAAGTACTTAGTATTCAATTTAAAATACATGTACCTAATTTCTATAATTCAAAATCGATTTCCAATAAGGTCCTTTTTTACATATTTTGATTTATACTTTTTTAATGGCTTTTTCATTCCAAGTTTTTCTTAATTTGCCTCAGCCTCATGGTCCTTTAACTATATTATGATTTTTTAAGAAAATACACACAAATGTATGTATGTATATATGTATGCAAAGGATTTTCGAGCCCATCTATACATACATATTTATAGTTTAAGCGTAATGATAAAAACAAAACTTACATGCATATATCTTTAAAAATGTTTTTACTTGCAATATGTTAAATGTACACATTAGTTGAGATAATAAATGTTTCTATTAGCCAGAAAATCTAAACAATGTACATACATATACACCTGTACAATTAACTAAGAGTTTCAAATTTAATTCCAGACTGCATGTACATAATTACATATGTATGTGCATACTTAGGTGTTCAAATTAAAACAACTTTGCTGATATTAGCTTAGAAAATGAGATATTGTTGCACATAGAACCATCCCTGCCTTGCGTGTATACAGCAGTGTCGGGCAGGAGAAGCAGACGAAGAAGGAAATCATTGTCTCTGAAAAGGTCGGAAACTGATACACGACTATTCGTTACCAAAGAAAATGAAGAGAGTTCCATCATACTTCGCAAAGAGGAATAGGTCTGTGGCAAAAATCTAGGCGAAAAATGTAGCTGCCTCTGGAAGCCAGAATAAGATATTGAAAAGAACTAGGTGCGAGGTTCCTGCAAAGGAGTTGGAAAAACCGAAACCTACTTCATTCTTTTACTGCAGGTGGCCGTCACCGACAAAGTAAAAAAAAAAAAACTGAGGAGATCATTCAAAAATCGGATACCGTGAAAAATACCGACGATTCCCGGCAACAGGTGCTTTTTAGGTAAAGCTATTATATCAGCAAGTTTTTAGTAAACGATTCTCAAAGTTTGTTCACGAAATGGCGTCATAGTAGCAACATAGAAGCTCTAAGACGCACTTTATACAGTAATAAAAAAGTTATTTAAAATGGCCAGCAACCTGCTTTTTGACATGTACATACCTACGTAATCAGGTAAGGGGTCGACTTTGACAACTTCCGCTTTTCTGTGACTTCAAGAAATTATTTTATAACCTGTCTGAGAAGTGCATGCAATAATATGCAAAATATAAGTTGTTTGCGTAACTTATGTTGCATACTTCTAGGCACATTATTAGTTCATCTAGGAACAACGCGAAAGCAATAGGGGCTAGACTTTAGAACAAAATTGCAGGTGATCTAAGATTTTAATATACGCAAATTTTTCTTTAAAAGATTAATCGATGATTAATAATCACCAATAAAAACAAAACAAAATAAAATTTGAGTAAAATCGAGTAACTTACAGAAAGGCCAAAATACAATGATCAACAGTAAATCACCATGCACACAAAAGCACAAACTGCAATGGTACCCATCAATAAAAAAGAACAACAACAACAACATAAAGCGCACTAAAAATGGCAACCGGCAACATAAATAATAAAACACCCACACAACCAAATAGCTTCGAATATGGCATGGAGCGCTGCGCCGACACAGCAGACATAGCAACGCCAAGAGGCAACAACAAAATTATGCAAGTAAAAAAACAAATCGAAAACGAAAACAGTCTGCCACAAATGGCTGTCAGCAGATGGAGCAGCAACAAAAACAGCTAAAAGAAATGCAAGCAATTGAGCCGAAAAGTGGCACACGAAAAAAATGTCAACTGTTGACAGCAAGTAACACGATCAAAAATCGGCTTTTGGCCGATGAACATATTAAAAAATAAAAGAAAAGGAAATGATTTCAGAAATACTACTCCATATGGATCTTATGTGCGTTGTGTCTGTTTCCAAATGACTAACCCTGCCAGCAAATGGAAGAGGACTTTATCGTCACTATTGGAAGTTATCAAAGCGATAGGTATTTATTACACAAAATCAAAAAAAAAACATGTCTGTCGCTTTTCTATCTTCTTAAAGATGCCCGGACGATTTTGACTGGAAATGCATTTTTTTTAAATATGCGAGAAAAGAAAAAATTGTGGAGAGCTTTTTCGAAATAATTATTGTTGGGAATAAAAATGAATGGATTCCAAAAAAAAATGAATGAACTTAAAAAAAAATTTTTAAACTGTACTGCACTTTTTTCTAAATGGAGTGTTTTTTAAGAATTATTTGTGGAAGTAAAAATCTATAGATCCGAAATTTTTGATATTCTTCAAATTAATAGCAGAAATTTGCAGAAATATATATGTTTTTTTTTAATTAATTAAAATTTGAGTAGAAACTTTCTATGAGCTTTAGTTCCTTAAAACTTGTATTTTTTGCCTAGAAATATATATAAAAGGTTATTTAAAAAGCACGAGAGACACAATTTTGTTTAAACTTTTTCAACTTTTGTAAAGGAGTATTAATATATATATATTTTAAATTGAAGCTTTTTGAAAAGAACTTTTTTTCGAAATAAAACGTTAACGCTTTAAATTGTAAGAACTATTTCTAAACAAAGTGTAGAAATTTTCTTCAAAAGAAAGGAATTTTTAAAATAACACCAAAAAAATGTCCACAAAATTGCCAAAATATTTTTGAATTTATATATTTTTCGTAAGAAAAACATTTTTCTGAACATTTTCTTTAAAAACTATATTTTTTAACTTACGAAAATTAGCATTTAAATACAAATTTTGATGTCAAATGTGTTTGAAGGACAAATAAATAAGAAGCTACTTGAGAAAACGACCATTATAGTTATAAAAAAATATTAATAAAGATCGAAATTTACTATTTTTCCCAACTCAAAATAAGTCATTTCTTTTTTCTTTTCTTAAAATATGCATATTATAGTTAAAAAACTTTTTATAACTAGCTTCCTTAAAATATCTGAAACTTACAAAAAAAAAATTATTATTTGTACAAAAAAAAATGAAAATATTTTTACAAAAAAAAATTATCCTTAAACTTTTACAACTATTTTACGTACAAAAATAAGTTAAAAATTTACATATTTTTCTGCTTGAAAAAATTTTTCCAACAAATCTTAAATCTCTAAAATTCCATCAAATGCTTGTTATGTTGCGTGTTTTTTTCGCGCTTGAAATTCCGGTTAACTTTATTCAATAAACGAATGGCCAGGTGAGCAATTGAGTAAGCGATTAGCAATTAAATTCAGGGAGCGACTTAGTGTACTCTTCTGGTAACTCTCCAGCGCTTCAGAGAATAATCAAATGAAACCAACTCAAATTTGTGTTAACAATTTTTGCAGTGACATCACAGCCAGACCTCGCACACTTGTATACTTGGGCTCGGCAGTTAGCTAATTCTAGCAGTCAGTCACTGTCGCTGATAAGTAAGTCTCCACAAAAAATCTACAATTAGCAAATGTGATAAATAGCGAAAACAACCACGCTTCCTCCCTCCTTCCTACAAATGCAGAACAAATACCTATGTATGTATGTATGTAAGTTATTTATGTCCATATGCCCATTTGTAGAGAACTCATAAATATTGTTAGCCCACTTTTTTAGTCGTTTTTGTTTTTTTTTTCAACGACGCTTACCTCAGCACTGCCACCTTTTGTACCTCCACTCACAACAGACAGTAAAACTTGCTCATTTGCGCTCTGCCTGCCGCTCCAACATCCGCTGCTTGCATTTGGCCAATACACAACAGCAACAACAAAAGTTAACCAAAAGAGTGACTGACTGGCTCCAGCAGCGGCCAATCGCATAAGTTCCATAATGTCGCCACTTCAAATGTGAAGCGACGTTCGCAGCGAATGGTTGGTGGATCGTTGTTATTAGTACTGCGTAGCCGTCGGCGTTAGCCGTGTCACAAATAACAAGTGCAAAGGGAAAAATCAAATAAAAAATAAAAAATAATAAATAAATAGGCAAAAAATAAGAAGAAGCAGCAGAACATTCGTTGTTGATTCTTTGGTGTTTTTGGACACCCAGAGACGGCGCGTATGACTCCAACTGATGCGAGTGTATTAAATAACAGCACGGAAAGAATGCAAAACTGAAGTGCAGTGATATTCAAAATGAATATTTAAAATCTTCTTCATGCTATTCAAGAAAGTGCCATTGTTCTTGCTGCTTAGCAGTGACAGTGTTTCGAAAGTGCAAAAATTTAATTGAAAATACGAATTTCGACGGAAACGCAATTTGATAAAGAGTTTTTGAAACAAAAAAAAAAATGCAAACATACTACACATTTCTATGGTGACATATAAAGCAGCACAGTGTGCGTAACTTAAAAATTTTGAGAGAAAATATTTTCAAAGGTGCTTATTCTAACAAACGCTTCCTTTTGGAAGGAGATTTTTTTATCTTTATCTTAGTGTAGAAAATTTAGTTAAAGCAATATTTTTATATTCGAAAAGAAACCTGCAGCACAGTGTGCGTAACTTAAAAATTCCGAGAGAAATTATTTTGAACGGTGCTTATTCTAACAATTTATTTTCTTTTGGAAGTAGATTTTTTTAACATCTTAGTGTAGAAAATTTAGTTAAAACAATATTTTAATATTCGGAAAAAAATTTCCAGGGATTTTTATAAGTTTTAGGTATTTTTTTAATTATTTTTTTATTTTATTTAATGTAAAAATAATAAGTTATGCAAAAAAACTAACGAAAAATATTTAAAATTGTAGGATATTTTATAAAAAATACGTTTCTTTAAGGATGTTAATATTTTGAAAATTTACTTTTTACTAAAAGCTGCGAGACTTTGCTAAGTACCTAGATTCTAAAATTTTTAGTGCCCTGGCTCAAACCTCCTGCATACCATTCTAGTCTCAGATAAATTATGTTGGTTAACATAAACGTACTTGTTTTACCCTCGGTGGCAGGTCTCTATGGAGTACCGGCTAATGGGACATCTGGTAATTTGCCTAGAGCGCACTCAGACCTGGTATTCCTTAAAACGGATCCAACTATAGATCTCCCATCTTCGGTCAGTAACTGAATGAATGTTGCGCTCAGCCTTCATTGGGAGGCATTGAGGATCTTCAACTGGGCATGTTGTCTTCAATTTAAGCGGTCTAACTATGTAGATAATTTTGCTTTCATTGAGTATTTAGAGTTGAGTAGAGAGTAGAGTTAGCTTGTGGGTTTGCTGACTGGGAACTCATCGTGTTACAAACACCTAAGCGGGTCGGTCACCTGACCATCCATATTTTACACTTACACGAAACCAAGGCTATGGTCGATGTATGACAACAAAATGGTTATCATGTTATTTCAGTAACAAGTGAGAGTTAAATTTGCGCGAAAAAAATAAGATTTTTGTCAGGTGGTGTCGAAAAATACGAGTAAAAAAAGAGCATTATTCAAGAAAGTGACCCGCTTTTCGGCAAAAGCTATATTTTTGCACTTGTTCGCAAACATATTCCTTTTACATTCTTTTTCGCTTCTGCTTTTTAATGATTTTCTTTTTTTTTTGTTTTTAAATTTTTCTACATTCTTTTGTTNTTACCACTCCCCGAACTGCTTGTTTACTCAATTTGTTGATACCAAGTCAAAGTCGCGTATCTTAACAACAAATATTTATAAGTAGAAAAAAAATACATTTATAAATAAGTACCTATACATACACATTCATAGAGGCAGAATCTACAGCGCATAAATAAACACTGAAATATGCGACTTTGCAAATGAAATATTTCTCTATACGGCCCTGCACTGGATGTTCCCTGAGCAGAATTAAGTGTCAATTATTGCATGGAAAAAATTATATTTTACCTCAGAAAGCAAGAAAATGAATACGAAGAAAACAAATTAGTACTAATTGTGAACAGCTGCAGTGAAAAAGTGAAAAAGTACCAGCATTTGCAATATACATACATATCTACATACTTATGCATGTACGTACATATATTTTTTATTAATTTTCAAGTGCAACTCAAAGTCGATCAGCGGTTTATTGTTTTTGACCGTTACAACAAAACGAAAGCAAAGCAACGTGCTGCTGTCTACTAGCGTCGCTTACTGTTCGTAACTTTAAGCCTTTGATCGTAGTGTTGCTTTGTTCTCATAAATGCTACTTTAGAATAAACATTTTTGCCTACCTATACGAAAATGTTAATGGATTATGAAAAAACGTATAAAGAAATAAACTTATTAATGCTCCGCTCAAAACTGGATTTCGACAAGTTTAACATTCAACTTGTATGTATTTATTGTCGTGGATTACGTGGACTTAATGACGTGAGCGGCTTACAATTTTATTAAAAACTAACAGGTAAACACACAATTCTAAGCAAAGATATGTATTTGTAAACTTTATATTGGAGATGAAATGCCATAGAATTTGTTGACTAATTTCGAGACTTCTAAACAAGTTTAACCGTAGATCGAGCTTAAAAAATAATTCATAAATGAAGCCATGAAACACAAAATGTGTACTGAAAACATGTATGTATGTATGTAGGTACCGCCTGCATAAGGGTGGGTAGTCATCCCATCGAATAAACAATTAGGGCCAAATTCACAGTGCGTAGTTAACTCGGAATCGACAGTTAACTAAAGTTTTTCAGTACAAAAATCTGTAGTTAACTGCCGATTCTGAGTTAACTACGCACCGTGAATTTGGCCTTTAGTATTCTAATAAATATATGCACATATTAAATAAATAATGAAATAACCCTGCGCCTCCCTCCTCGGCGTCCACTGTTTGACACTTACACATGTATGTATGTATATGAGCTCTTACTTGCACCGAAATGCGTCTGCAAATCGTTACACCCTAATAAACGAATGACAAAGCTGTCTACCTTTGGCTGATTAAGATGAACGGATGCCAGAAGCGAACGTTTTGCAGTATAACCGACGAAATCTTCAATTTAAAAATAATTTGTTTATGCTTATCGTTTTGGAACCTGAAAAAAAATCTTTAGAAAAAGTTTTTTTTCCGTTTTGATATAGTAACCTATTTTTTACGGTGTATTTTTTCGTTTTGTTGTAGCGAAATTGAAAAAAATACACTAAAAGAATTTTGTTCAACATTTACTTAAATAAAATAAAATAAAAAGAAACATTGCACTGAAAAAAAATCCAAATTACTTAATCTAAATCGTGCAAGTCGTTATTTCTCGACAAACTTATTTTATACTTTTAAATTTATTCTGTGTACTTTTCCGATTTGACGCAGTTTAAGGAAAACACAATTTCTTAGTTTTCAGTAATATTTTCTTTCTATTTAGGAATAAAATAAAATTATAGTTTAAAAAACTAAAACCTCCCTATTATAATTGCCATTCGTACTGTCATCAAGTATGTAACTTGAGAATAGAAATCGCTGCATTTTTTAGGCGCATCAATATTACATAGTTACATCCCGAGCTAATAAAAGGAAGGTAAGAAGGTAAAAAGGAATAAGTATGTCATTTTGCTCACGGCGCTCAAACAGTCGCCGAGAGATGTAAGGTTCGTGTCCCAGAGTAGGAAATTTTTTTATTGTTATTTTTTTATTTATTTTTTTCTTTTTTTCATTTACATATTTTTTATTTTTTTCTTTTTTCATTTATTTTTTATTTTATTTATTTTTTCATTTCATTTTTTTTTTTACTTTTTTTATTGAAATTTTTTAAATTGTATTAAAAGAATATCATAAATTTTTTATGGTATTTGAGAATTCAGGTTTTTCCATGTATGAAATTAATTTTATAATTTATAATTTATATTTGAATTGAAATAATTGACTTACCTTAGCAGTAGTCTTCACGCGACGCACAGTGGGGCAAAAAATATTGCTGTGGACAAATCAATTTTGAGAGCTCAAATATGAACCGATTTTAAGTTTCTTACATACACATTCTAATGTGAGAAATGCAATAACTCCCATTTATTTTGCATTTTGGCGTTAATATTATATATCTCTATATTAAGTTGCAGCACTCTACGATGAATACTTCCATAGACATGTTGTGTGAAAATTTCAGTTGTTATGGGAGGTGCCACGCCCATTGATATATCGAAATTATTTTTCTTCTATTATCAGCCTTGAGAGTCTAGATTCGATGTCCTAAATTTCAAAAATATCGGTACAGCTGTTATCGAGTTTTTCGAACAGAAAAAAACGGCTTTCAAAATAGATATTAGTAAAAATAACAAATTAAATACATTTTTTAATTGAATGTGTCCTATGGAAAAATATTTACGAATAATTTTTTAAATAATAGCACACATTTGAAATTATTGTTATTGTTAAGTATGTTCCAAAAAAATGGAAGTATTCAAAAGTAAACATTTTTTTCTTTAATTTTTCAACATAAATAAATAAAAAACTAGCGCTTTTCAAAAAAAAATCGCCACGGATAGATCGACTCGAAATTTCATTATCTCCTATTTAAACAAAAAGAAACTTGAGAAACGGTTCATATTTGGGCTCGCGAAATTGTTTGTCCACAGCAACTTTTTTCCCCCACTGTGCGACGCCACAGTCGACATTTGCGAGGAAAGCAATTAACTTCGTCTTAACAGCACTGACAAAATTATTACTTATATTGAGTAAATTTACGTCCTCAAATTAATGACGCACTATTTTTAGCATGAACCTTAATTAAGGAAAAACTTCTCAATTGAATACATTTTTCGTAATATTAAGGAAAAAACAGTAACTCTAAAATAAGGAAACTGGTTTCTTGTTTTAAGGAAATGCTTTTTTCTGAGTGTGTACTTATGTATATGTATGTATGTATGTCTGTTGAACATAGTTGCCATTAGCAATCTATTTTCCCCCAATCTTGTTTGTACGTGAAAGCACACGAATTTTTCCACAATTTGACTAATTTGATTTGTTTGCGGTGTAGGCGTTCCAACGGCGCATGCTCAGGCATACCGCTGTGGGGTAATGCTTGTGCACCAACAACTACAAGCTGGTATACATATACATATATAGTAGTTAGGTCTATTTGTTTGAATTAATTTAGAATGACAGAATGATGGCAGCGGTTTTGTCGCCTTAGGCAAAAACGAAAAATTAGTAGTTTACTGGTTGCCTGAGTAAATGCAAACAAACGCGACACACCTTAGAATCTGGGGACATATGTACATAAATATTTTTACGGTGAGTACAATGAACGGCCTTGTAAAAAAAAAATGGACAAATAAGACACACATAAGTAAGACTTAATAAAAAAGGAAATATGGATAGGAATTTAAAAAATGATGACTAGTCTTCAGTGTCGTTTCAACATTTTAAAAAATGTTATCAACTCTTAAAAATCAAAATACAAAATTTTCAAATCCATTTTACCAACATATTTTTCAGTTTTGTTATGAAAAGAACAAACTCTGACTAAGCGAAATTCTTCACTGTTCCAATCTTGCAGTATGATTCTAGATGTGTTCTGCAAGTGTAATAGAATTATCCGATGTGGCCGCTGTGGTGTAGTAGTTAGCAGTGCGCGCTACCATTTCGCAGGCCGCAGCGGTCGCCCCTTGGCAGGCAATGGCAAACCTCCGAGTATTTTTCTGCCATGAAGAACAGCTTTTCATAAAAAAGCAATCGCCGTTCAGAGTCGGTGTAAAACTGGCGATCCCTCCCCTTTGTGTGACAACATTAAAGCGCACGACGAAAATCGGAGGATAACCTAGGCCAAACACTTACACTTACTTACATATATTGCCGACGCAAAATATATAAAAGATATTCTTAGTAGTACACTGTATTGAAATCGGTAACTTAAGGAATGTTCAAGGTATCCCAAAACCGCCTTACATCTGCTGAGGGAAAGACGTCTCCTAAAGTCGTAAATAGTAAACAATATGTATGTAGCGATTGTTAGAATCTTACTATATGTATATTTCACCAGATCATCACCGGGGGCCTAGCATGAGATAAGATAAGTTCTTAGGCAATCTCCATGGCCCCATGGACATACATATGTATAATGCATGTAATGCAGAACTTTTACCAAATGTCCTCGAATAGATTACTTATCTTAGAGACCTTAGGTTTGGAAACTTCAGTATTCTGAATAGAATTACGAAAATTTTTCCTGACCTACCAAGAGTGCGATATAAAATTCTTCTGTTTTCTAAAAGATTTATGTTCTAGACCTGCCGAGAGTGATAATGCGAAAATCAAACAGAACTTAATAGCAGGTCTACTACCTATTTTAAGCCGACTCAAAGATAATCAATAACGTCGGTACTAATTTCATTTATCGGGGTACTTACTGAAATTCGGTCTGAGACTTACAGACCATTCGGACTTTTATGGGCGTGAATTTTCAGCCACAAGAGAAGTTGTTAACTGTCTATCACAATACTATATCGACACCTGAGTGGAAGATCGACCTATCTCAGAAAGCTTTTCAAGAATGCCCTACTTCAGTATTTGATTGAAGAACGCCCTATCTCAGCTGAAAATGCATTGAAAATGTGGGTCTACAAACAACTGCCTTTGAGTCCTAAATTTTCATCTCCTGCGCACTGACGCTCTGATAACTGCCTATCAAAGAGCTAATACACATTCGCTTGAAGCCCTTAATTTAGGGTACGGCTGAACTCACAGTAGCCATGTGTGAAACTGTAGAGCTAATGATTAGGCTAGGAAGGGCACCCTTGAAGAGTTATAAGTTTGCAAAGAAAGAGAAGTATCGGTGGTTTGCTCTCAGAACAATGGAAATAAGTCAGCTAAACTAAATCTTTGGCATGCAAGTTCCTTCTGACCTTCGGGGCATTGGAGACGGTAATAGAGTTGGTGTAACTGGGCCCTGTATGATGGGAATTCAGGTGTTGAATCTTAAAATAGTCTCCAGACTTAAACATATTGGTTTTCCTTTCTTGAGTACACTTAATGGGCCATCACTGTCACATGCCAAACTTTTTATCATAATCGCCGTCCTATCTGCAAACGAAGCCTGATATAGGCCGCATCTCCAACAGATGTGTTCGAGAAAAATATTCTTCGGAAGATATAAGTACCGTTAAGCGTTATTAACGGCGGGCACAGAGTCGATGAGCTGTATGAGCTTTACAACGACATTGATATAGTACAGCGGATCTGCTGTTTGGCTCTTGTCATACGAATGGTTGAAAATGCTCTAGGGTTGAAAGTATGCGGTATCCCCTAGTGGTGGTGGAGGATGAAAGCCACCTCTGTGTTGGAAATATAACGATAGTTTGCAGGCCAGTTTTTCAACAAATTTCTTCAAAAATTATAAACTAAGCATTCCTTTTACATTAAAAGCCGCGCTAAAATGCTCTTACGAGTATGAATTGAGAAGTAAGAACTGTCGTCCACCCTGACACTTTCTTCAAGTGACTTTTTTCGTTCAAGGCAATACACTTCTACTTTTAAAACTTAAAAAGTCCACGGAAGCAGTCTTCCCTTGCACACCGAGCTTAAGTCGGTATAATGTTGTCAACGAGTCATCCACGCCGAGTTTACGACTACATATCGCATCGCTTCAATTGCTTTTTATGCATCCGCTTCCACTACTAACACATTGTAAATATTTTAATGGATTTACTCACCTACGCGGGTGTGAATTCCTGCATACATTTTTTCTTTTTATTTCGTTTATTTTGCAACTGGAACTTTCGCTTGTTCTCCTTGTGATGGTGGCGCGCTTACTTTTCTTTTTTGTCAAAGTCAGCTGTTTTACTAGCTGTTGCTGTTAGGCAGTGATTGCAATTATTCTACAGACAAAGTTGCCACTTATGTAAGTCAATTTGTATATGATGAACTTATTGATGGCAAATAAATTTTTGGTAAATTCAACTAATAAATTTTACTAACAAATGGGTGTTTTAATAAATACATAAATGATATGCAATTAATACTCATTTCCGGTTTTATGATTTACAAAGTAGAAACAATTTCGAACAAAAAAATTAAATTATCGTTAAAATTACACCTGCAATAAAAAATTAAATACAAGTACACCCACAATAAAAAAGTCTGCCTACAATAAATTTAGCAGCAAACAAATGTGAGTTCTATTAGTATATGTTTTAATATACTTGCTTAAGACTCAAAAAAACGCAACGGTGGCTTATTAATTTGCTTTGCCACTTTTTTTTTTAATTTTTCTTAAGTTGGCTGTAGGTGCTGTCATTTCGCTAAAATTACATGCATTAAACTAGCAAACAACAAGCGTTGAACATATAACGCGACGCATTGCCACAGAGCGCTGGAGTCGCTACTATACACATATATATGTACATTAGGGTGCTTCACTCTCCATATTAGAAAAATCATTATATTTTGAGACTTTCGCCAACATATTTTAGAAAAACATACGTGAGCTGAACCGATTAGTTTTAAAAAATATTTTTTCCAAAAAATCACTTCAGATTTTAGAAGATTTTGAGCTTATAAGGTCTGCATCAAATGTTTTAACATTTTATCAACGGAATCAAAACAGGGAGATTTTTGGAGGTATTTTCAAATCATTCCAGCTCGCATAAATCTTAATATTTTTCCAAAATATGTTCGCGAAAGTCTGAAAGAAAGTCTGGTAGAAAACCGCAACTCTTTTTTTTTGGTGAGGCACCCTAATGTAAATATATATCTACTGAAAAATGTCATTTGTTTATAGCCGTTGCTGTTGGTTTGAGCAGTGTTGCTGGTAGTGGCGTTGTTGGGTAATTACGCGTCTGCTAAATTGCTGGCTTACATGCGAATTTATAGTCTACGACGATATTTGTAATTTGTCTCTGTGGACATACTACGCTCATATGTATTTACAAATATATGTCTACATATGTATATAGTACTATATACAATGTACATATATTCATATCTACATATCCATTCTATATACATACACAAAACGTTTCTAGCATCACTACTACCAAAATTAACTTAAGTTTGCATGGTCCCAAGTCCCATTTAATTTTGTTTAATTTAAATATGAATGAAAAGTAGTTTTTCATATTTTTCCGCTTTTTTAACGGTATTATTGGTTATCGACTCTACCAAGTGGATATATATATATATGTACCTACTGGTACCTAGTATCTACTCTGCGGGAAATGTATCNTATAAGGTCTGCATCAAATGTTTTAACATTTTATCAACGGAATCAAAACAAGGAGATTTTTGGAGGTATTTTCAAACCATTCCAGCTCGCATAAATCTTAATATTTTTCCGAAATATGTTCGGAAAAGTCTGAAAGAAAGTCTGGTAGAAAACCGCAACTTTTTTTTGGTGAGGCACCCTAATGTAAATATATGTCTATTGAAAAATGTCATTTGTTTATAGCCGTTGCTGTTGGTTTGAGCAGTATTGCTGGTAGTGGAGTTGTTGGGTAATTACGCGTCTGCTAAATTGCTGGCTTACATGCGAATTTATAGTCTACGACGATATTTGTAATTTGTCTCTATGGGCATACTATGCACATATATATGTCTACATATGTTTATACTATATACAATGTATATTCATAACTACATATCCACTCTATATACATGCACAAAACGTTTGTAGCATCACTACTACCAAAATTTACTTAAGTTTGCATGGATGGACGTCCCATTTCATTTTGTTTAATTTAAATATTAATGAAAAGTAATTTTTTATTTTTCCCCGAAACACAACTTTCCGCTTTTTTTAACGGTATTATTGGTTATCGACTCTACCAACCCGAGATATGTATATGTACCTCCTGGTACCTAGTATATACTCTGCGGGAAATGTTTCTAACTATAAGTTAACTTGGATTTAACTATTTAAATTCTATTTTTACTTTTTTATTTATTTACTTTATTTTATTTTATTGCATTTCATATTTGTTTCCATATTCTGCTGTAGGTGGTCCCATATTCGAACTCCGTCAGAGATAACTTCAAAATGATAATATAAAATTTTGATTTTCCTTTTATTTGTCCTCAATTCGAAAATGTGTTTGTGAAGTGCAGAAAGAAAGTGTGTTCAAAGTAAAATTTGTATGAAGCTATTTAAATAGAAGATTGTTTAAAGAATCGGAAGACGTTTGCATTACTCCTGGTTTACTTTTCAACTAGTTTCAAGTTAGCTTTTTGTAGCTTACTACAAACTATATATATTTTATAGAAATCCCGCAAAAAAGCTAACTACACGTTGGATATTTTTTATCAATTGATAATTTTTGTCTGCAGGGTAGATGGCCATGTAGATATGCATGTATGTAGTAAATACGTAGATGTTTTTTTAATAACGCTCTCTGCTTTATTAGCGCGTAGGCGAAAAACCAATTTGGTTTTATCTTATCAAATTTTGTTTATTAATAAATATGTGTTCCTCTGATAAAATTTCCCTTGACTGACGCAGTAAATGTATGCAGGTATATAAAGGTAATATCGGATCAGGATCTGTTAACTAAAGTCAATAAAAATAATCGATAAAAGTGATTAATCGAATTTCTAGGAACCGTTTAGTGGGCGACTTTGAAATTCCAAATCGACATATGAAAGATGGAGATAAGAATGAGAATGAGAATGAGAATGAGGATGAAGGTGAAGATGAAAATGAAAACGAAAGTAAAGGTAATGGATGAAGATGAAGATGAAGTTGAAGTTGAAGATGGAGATGAAGATGTAAACGAAGCTGAAGATGAAGACGATGGGAAAGATGAAGATGAATATGATAAAGCAGATTAACAAGATGATGAAGTTGAAGTTGAAGATTATTTTATTTATTTTATTAGCCTAAGTCTAGTATGAGTTACCAAATAATGCGAATATCATGAAAAGAAAAAATATTTCATACATCATATCAGAAGTGTAGGCAAGTGGCCGATAAAATTTTAAGCGTGTAATATAAGTAGCTTATCATCTGAAGTTGCATACTTACTTCTAGGAGGACTCTTTATTTCTGCCGCAATTGCACGAATGTTATAGACCCTGAAATAAACGCTGATGACTGTGCTACAGAAACTAAGTAAAGCAAAAACACAACTAGCTTAATGTTTGTGGTGGATACTAAGTTTCCAAGAAATAATATGGAACAAAACTTACTTATTCTCAACATATACCCAATGAGCTTCCTTCGGTTGAAGGACAGAACATTTCTCCTTTTGGTTGTTGGTGTTTCCGACAGGGTAGGAGGGTGATGTATTGAAATAAATAACTATTAATACATACATACATACATAGTATGCATTGAAATTAGTTTAAAAGCTAAAGGATTTTCTTGGGTGTGTTTTACTTTGCTGGACTGGTGCATGCAACACGCGCTCTAAAACGTCATGCCACATTTTTAGACACGCTTATGACGCCACTTTGGCTATTCGACCGGCAAATAACAACTATGTACCTATGTAGTAAGACTAGCGTATAATTTTCACCATCCCCAAAGGAAAGAAGCGCAAACCCAGCTGCGTTTTCACTTGTCCACCAACAGTACTCAATCGAAGTTTTGCTCGTAGTGTGAGCTCCATTTCTGTGAAATTAGTTCGGTTGAAATTTAGTAGAAGATGTATGTATGCTAGTTCGGGTCGAAAAACACAAAATGTTTGATACGAAAATTGTATAGGTCTTAAAAGGTGATATTTTAATCCTTTATTCAAGAAAAGAAATCCTGTTTCTCTGCGACAATAACTTCAATCTGCGGAATGGACTTGAAAAATTTAAAATAAGAGTGGGAATACGAATTTTTAAAATTTTTTCACTGACTTGTGTAGATCAAATCTGGAACTTACTTCCTCTCATTAAATCATAAAAAAATATATTGGGCAAAATAAAAGTAAGTAATATTTTAATCAATTAATCTTTATTTCCTACTTAATGATTAAAAAAATGTTGTTGCGTATTTTCAATTTGCAGAATATATTTTTTTATTATTTCATGATAGGAAATAAGTTCCGAATTTGATCTACACAAGTCGTTGTAAAAATTAAAAAAATATGGTACTACAACTCTTATTTTCAAATTTTAAAGCTCATGCCGCAGACTAAAGATATTGTCGTAGAGAACCATGATTTATTTTCTAGAATAAGGGATTAAAATAGCATCTTATAAGACCTATACAATTTTCGTATCAAACATTTTGTATTTTTTCGACCCGCCCTAATGTACGCATGTACATAAAAGTATAATAACTCAGGAAAATGTTTGTTCTCGTATATGTATGTGCATAAAAAACTACATATAAAACTATTTAGGTATTATATACCTACATAGTTAGTATTATGTATATAAGCTGTCACGCAACTTTTAGTGTTTAATCGATAAAATTGTTGCATGCCGGTAAGGTGAGAAATTTTCACTGAAGTACTACATACATATGTATGCATGTGTTTACATGTGTTTGGTAAATGAACTCCTCTCTATCCCTCTCTAAACTTTCACGAAGGAAAACTAATGATTTATATCAACTTTAAAAGAAAACGGAAGGGTTGATCCCGAAAGGATATTTTTATTTCGTATTACTGGCATATTTAGTGTATCATGGCTGGCATATTTGAACCTAAATTTCTGAGAAGTGTACCAATGGCGCCATAGCAATCCAGGCCGAAATTTTTGCAATT
>NW_016160726.1:0-13758 GCF_001687245.7 Rhagoletis zephyria | reverse complement strand
GAGTTGATCACAAATTGATCCAGATTTCTATCAGCATCAAATCGATGTTGAATTTGCTTAACTTTTCTTTATCCAAATATGTAATGCAAAATAAAAGAAATCTCGATCGGCGATCACTGAAACGCAGCTAGCAACTGTATACTCGAAAAAGCAATGTTGCCACTTTTTCTCTTTAAACCATATTCGAATCGTGGAAATTTTGGAAGATCACAGGGTTGCTTTTAGCATTTAGATTTTTAATGCAAGAATGGAGTTGCATTTAGTTGCATTTAGGTGACGAATTTTGTATGGATAAATGTACATTTAGAGTAGCATTTAGAGCTAAATGCGCTAAATGTGCTTTTACGCGTAAGCAAAAACAGCCTATAAGCTGATGCACGCAGAAGAAATGGCCACAAGCTTAGCAATTAATAATAGACATACCACCATTCGCAACTTCATCCTAAACACTCCATAACCAAGCTAAGGCGTCGTTAGCTTAATGAGTTAATTAACTCGTACTTAGAGTGGCACCTTCAACGCAATAACGATTCAGCAAAAGCATTGAGCTTGCATAGCTGTTAAGCCTTAGTACTAGGAAAATATTGATGCCAAGTGTTGGTTAACGTTTTTGCTATCGGGTATACGATAAAGTGATTGGTTTACGATTACAGCCTAACCGAGTAAGCCAGGAGTGTGTAAGTGTGCCATAAATGATTGCTGTTGTAGTTGTCAATTAAATTGATTAGAGCTTAAAGCCTAAACGCTTCGCTGGGCCTTGGTGCGGTGCATAAGCGCAGTTATCGCATTACAAAATACTACTATCGATTTTATTTTTATTGTTTTTTGCATCGATAATGGATTGCGAGATTGAGGGATGTACATATATTGGAAGACTGATCATGAATTCATTTTTATCTTTTTTTCTCTCGCATAATTTAATTTGTATGTAGTCACTGTAGCGGAAAACGAGTTGAATGCGCAAGCAATTTCAAGACTCATTACTTTTACAACTGACTTTATGACATTAAAGCGGTGATAAATATGCTCAATAATTTTATGAGGTGGCGGATTATTTTTCATAAGCATAGATACATGCAAACTCACTTTTGATCTTACGATCTAGTTTTCTAACAATTTGTTATACTTCGGTTTATATAGGTTTTGTTAGAGAAAGAACTGTATTTTAATTGAAAATTCTTAAAAATAAATAAATAAACATAAATAGAACACAATATCACTTTGAAATGGCGTTCTATAGATATGACCGATACTGTATGTATGTATATAAACAAATTTTCAAAACGAATATCAGTTTTTCTAACCCCAAACCAAAATCTATCCATCCTCCATACGAAGCAAAATTTAGAACTAAGTTTTTTTAATAACTCGAAAAATATATTTAAACAAATTTTTGAAGAATACTATTCTAATGCTTGGTTGCACCAATCAATTTTAAATTTATCAGCCTGCCGAAAATTTTTGTAAATTTAAACTTTATCGGTTTGATTAGTTTTAAAATTGATTGGTAAAACCGGGCATAAGAAAAAAAAAATATGGGAATTTAAAATCGGCACAACTTTTTATTGTTGAAAGGAAACTATTTTTTTAACAAAATATTTAAACAAAAATTTCAATCATGTTGGGAAAGCTTATTATCTTAATAAGAATTTTGAGAACATTTTCTACAAAAGTTTTATTTATTTTACAAAAAAGGTTCGATTAAAAACGAGAAAAGGCGAAAACACAGTTTTGAAAAAGAATTGGCAATATCCCAATATTTTTTTCAAGCCCACCCCAAATTTTGTACGACGCTTCCTGTAAATAACCGTTTTTGAAAAAAATAAAATCGGAAAAAATTTGAAAAAATTTAGAAAAAAAATGTATGAAAAGTTTGAAAGGTTATGAAAAAATTGGAAAAATAGAGATAATTAAAACAATAAATACTGGAACAAGTTTTGAAAAAATTGCAGCAAATTGTTGAGAAAGATGAATAAAAAATTTTTTTATGAAATTTGTACAAAAAACTTCTAAATTTTATAACTTTTTTTATGTAGAAAAATTATTTTTAAAATACAAATTGTAATTGTATAAAAACTGAGCTTTTTTACAATAATCATAAACGAAATTTTAAAAAATCTGAAAAAACAATCGGTTTTATTTGTGTTTGAAATGTGAGGTGAGCAATATTTAGCAAATAAGAAGTAAAAAACTAAAAGAAATTAGAACAATTTGCAAAAAAAAACACCAAAAACGTATTTTAAAAACTTTTACAAAAAGAAAGTTCTTTCGGAAAAACATATCCACTGTTCTCAAGGCTAGGCCAAATATGCAGTTATGCAGAAAACTTAAAAAAAAATTGGCATACTCGAATACATTTTTAGAATAATTAAGTTAATAAAGAGAGTTTGTAAAATAGATTAAAAAAGATCGATATAAAATGGGGGACAAATTTGGGAACAAATTTGGAAAAAAATTATTGATGGGTAAATGGTAAATGTTGTTTAAGATAGATGTGGTGTAGAGGATTTAATTTAGACATTGAGGGAACTTAAATTTAAGCACAGATGGGTTCAATAATCATACTAACTATTCAGCTAAAGCTGAGGCTAATAAACTACAGCAATCAACTCACCCAATTTTTATCTGGGCTGTAAAGGGATCCCCTCCAATGTTCTCGTGTTAAACATGAGCCTTTGTCCTCCTTACCTTTCTAGCATTTTCGTTAAAAAAAAAAAGAAAAAACAGAAAAAGGAAGGGTCTTCGGGAATAGACTTACTTAGAAATATTTACAGTCAAAATCGGCTGCTGACTGTAGGAAGACACTGAACAAGGTGTTCTCGCAATGTATCACGAGTCGAGTAGAACTCTGGTCTAGGGCCACCTGATCCTTGGGCAAACTAGGTAAGCACTTAGTGCGAATAAAATCGCAGAAATAAGTAATTGACCGAGGTTTATGGCGTAGCAAAACAAAAAAGAAGCAGCTTAATCGCAAATATTTTTAAGGAACTTATCCATCCTATAAGAAAAGTAAATATGAAGCTCGACATTGTAATTTCGCTGGTGTTGACTTCAATAATTCTTTGAGCGTGGTAAACCATAAAATTCATTAAAGTACTGACGTCATTAAATTCGCATTTGCTTAGCTCATCTATTTTTTTTTTTAAATATACAAGAAAAAACAACAGCTGTTTTATGCTTAAAAGTGATCATTGGTAAGTAGTAGTAGTACATACGACAAAACACGCTAGCCATTTCATGCACCTTGTCTGCGGGTTTTTAGCTCAAGGTTATTTCATGTTAGGATGTTTGAAAAAAATGTGTGGTTTCCAGTTTCATGGCTGCGCATGCGGCGACACTACCAACAGCGCGCATAAGTGTTCGCAATTAGACGTTCATATACAAAAGAAAATGCAATTCACATTTTTTCAACTTCCCTTTTCGTTATTCGTTGCAACCTGAGCCTTTGCAGTAGCTGCTGTTGGCAATTCTTGAAGTGTCATGCCTTTTAGTTGAGTAAAAATTGAAGTTCTTGAGCTACAAAAGTNAGTTTTTTCGAACATTAAACTTTTTCGACTTTTTTGAGAAAACATTTTTTCGGTGTAGATTTGGAGGACCTTTTTTCTTCTTCAGGAACTCAAGAACAATTGAAAAGCTACGCAGAATAGTTTATTTTTTTCAAACTTAAGGTCTTTCGCCTTTTTTGAATAAATTTGATTTTTGAAAAAAAAAATTGCGTAATTTTGCACAACTTCTTTCCTTTTCAGGAACTCTATAAAAGAGTTAGGCATTCGAATAGAAATTCTTTTCGATTCGAACTACAGAGTAAGGGCCCTGATATAATTTGGAACGATTTGCCGTCATCCCTTGTCAAATTTGGTTTGAAGACAAACCGATTTCGGCGTTGTGCCATTTTCAGTATCATTTTTCGTTCTAGAACTATTGACAAGCTACTCAGCGCAAATTTTTATTTGCCTTGTCAAAACATTCAAAACTCTTTGTTTACTTTCAGGAACTCTAAAACTATTGAAAAGCTACTCAGAACAGCTTTTTTGCAATTTTGCGGCATTCCGTATGCCACAGACATCGAATCATAGTTTTACTAAAAATTTAGCCTGAAATGTCATCTTTCAAACGCACTTCAGATTAACGAAATTAGCGTACGGGCATCAACACCACATAGTGTTTGTCAAGTGACAAAAATCCGCGAAGGTTTTTTTTCTGACCCAATAGTTACTCTCTGTATTCCTCTCTCATTTGTTTATTTACATTGCAAATTTATGCTTCGTTTGTTAAACTATTTTTAAAAGCGACACTCATGCATATCCTATCATTATTTATCTTGCTTTTTGTTTACGCCCTCAACACCAACAGGCGCATATGTATGTAAATGAATAATTTTTTGTTGTGGTAAATGTCAATGTTTACAAGACCTCATTAGATGCTCAAGCATGACAGTTGCTTCGCACAAAAGATTAATTTAGCAAACGTTTTGCAATTAATTTTCTTGTTGGATGGCAACGGAAATTTTGATTCTGCGCCTAACTTCATTTCTATGAGCCATGGCCTGGCAGTGAATTGCGAAATTTGCAGTGGTAAATGTAGTCTAAACGTTATAAGATAAAACTTTGAATTTCGGTTAGGAGTTTCAGGTTAGCCAGGTCTTTAATTAATTACTCTCCATCTATTTAGGGTAAACTTCAAAACTAATATTTATTTTTTGAGTCCTTAGTAAATCCTGTAAATAGTACTCAAACTACAAAGTTGCTCTTCTTTACTTTGTCTTTAAACGCCTTTCCTGAAAAAAATAAATACAAATTGCAAACTGTACTTACAAATTCAAGCGCTTTATTGCAACAACCAAATAGCACTCTCACTATTCATTAACACCCGCTTCGCGCTTTTTACTACTTTCATACGCACTCATTTTCTTTCACTGCGCTATGCGAAAAATTACCGCTAAGTACTACTTGTGCGCATTTCGTAGTATACACTTTCACTAGCCAAACATTCTTTAAAGCTTACATACTCGTATTTTTTGTTTGTTTCCTTATTTATTACTAAATGTCCCTGACTTGTCTGCTATTACTTTAATGGTACCGATAAAGATCTTGCACTTAAATTTTGTCCGCTGATAAGCGTCAATCAACAGGTTGCTGAGTGTATGAAGTACTGGCGGCAAAGCCAAATGCCTGTAAATTTAATACATCGTTCAGTTGTTGTTATCTGTTAATGGTATCTTTATTGATTTTTTGCAGACTCTTTCGCCCACTTCACATTTGATCGGTTATCGGTAGTATCTAATAGTGACAGTAGCAAAATGTTTCAAGTGTTTTTTTAGTTCAGCGGCTTGCAGACAAATTAATAACTACTTGAGGCAAAAAAATGTTTATTCGAAACAAATACGGTGGCATTTCGGTAGAAATTAAATATTTTTAGATATTTGAGGGATTCACAACGGTGTCGTAAGTGTCGTAAGTGTCGTATTGTTGTATGTCGTTTAGAGAACTTGAAACCTCAACCAACTATTTTTTAGCACCATAGATATTCATAATATGACTTTCATGGTACTTCGCGAACCCCCTTAATATAATTTTTAGGCGTTTAAAGTTTACGACATACAACAATACGACACTTACGACACCGTTGTGAATACCCCAATTATCAATCTGTAATCATATAATTTGCTGGCTTCTTGTTAAAAGGCCGGTCAAGACAAATAAAAATTACGTAAATAATAGCATCAATATCGACAACTTAAGTTATAAGGATATCGGTAACGAAAAAAAAAATATTGGTATCGATAAAAAGTATCGATATCGATCAAAAAATATCGATAAGGGTAAATTGACATACGTCAATATAAAATATGATTTCAATAAATACATCGATAATTATAGTGGTAATATTTGAACCAAGATATCAAAAATGAAGCAATAAGCGCCAGGACAGCCGTTTGAGACGAGATTTCTTATTAAAAGACTAGTAAAGACATACAAAAATATCGATAGCGAGAAATCGACATGGTAAACATAAAATATGATTTCAATAAATACATCGACAGATATCTCGTTAATTATAGTGGCAATTCTATGGACAAAGACATCAAAAATGAAGCGATAAGCCTTCACGGCGGCCGTTTGAGGCGCGAAGACTTCAGAAACTTTTGGAAAAAAGTGAAAAATTATTTGGATCGTGGATAATGCTCATGCCATTTCAGAAGCAACAGAGCGTCGAGTGTACACAGAAGTTTTTGAGACTTGAACAGGGATGGATTTACTAACCAAATTGGTTTTGGAGACGAAACTTGGGTTTATCCCTACGAGCTTGCCACGGCACACCGACCGAGAAATTCGAAGTGTTATGTCGCTAAAGCCATCGCGGCATGTTGCGTCGTGTGTAGGTCACCCCGGAGGGGTTGATGGCTGCAACATGGGACACGAAATGTACTTATTTTAAACAGAAATATTGCTGTTCACATCTACGATGGTCACCCCGTAATCCTATACCCCAAATTTAACCCCTTAAGATTGATTATGAGGAAGTGAATTGGGCTATTTTTGTGCATATATTTTGAAGGATCAGGCCAATGTTGGCTAGAGAAGACCTTTACCTTGTGACCATCTATGTGAAATGTAAAAAGATCTTTAAAAAGCTGAGCAGCCGTGTCCATGAAGTACGAGTAGCCAGGCAAGCAAACCATATCCCTTCTCCCACCCGGATTGTGGTTCAGTGCTTAGTGTCTACTGTATCCAAGTCGAGCATTTCTACAAGTTTGAGTATTAGAGGAATTCATAAATGTTGACAACGTTCTTCAGTACGCAGTAAGTTAATGCCTGCCATACTGAGATCCCAAAATCGCTAATGATGCAATCTTACTTAATACAGTTGTTATATTTTCACTGGAATTTAGTACACCTTAACCAATTTTGATCTTTAACTGTAATCGTTAACTAAAACTAACGAAAATGAGCACAAGTTAGAAAAAAAGATCGAGAGACTCATTAAAAATTCCATAAACTTTGGCAAAACCACTAAGTGTTTGCGGCTTGTTACGGTCAAGACCAGCAAATGGAAAGATAAAGCAAGTATAATACAAAATAAAAAATTTAAGAATATAAAACCAAGACATAAGGCAAAGCCTACCAATCGTTCGAATGCTGCTGGCGCTGGGTCAAGTAGCTCGTAAATTATATGAGCCGGCTATGAGTGCTCCAAAGAAGGCAATAACGACCGACAATTTTAAAAGCAAGTGTGAGCGTAGAATTTGCAGCGAATTGGCGTAAACTGGCAAACAGTATTAAATAGTATACGTATGTATGTAAATAGCAGTCAGAAGATAAAGCGAGTAGAGAAATTAAAAATCGCATAAAATACAGTATTTAATGAAAACGCAATAATTAAATTCGGAACAAAGAAATAATTGAATTGGAATTAATTTTAATTGACAGTTTGAAATGAAAAGCGGCCTGAAGTAATCAATAAAATTGAGAATTTAATTTCACTCATCACTCGAAGAAGAAGATTTTATGATCGACATTTTACGCCGCAGGCTTGAATTTTGCGCCGTGGCTTGGAATGTAGGTTTTTTTCTTTCGCGAATTACTTATTTTTTTAGCGTTTATTGATGATTGTTTTTGTTTTTTGGTTGTTATTTTTTTGATATCATTGACCGACAGCGTCGGAAAACGACATGTCATTGAGCTCATACAAGCGTAGGTGTTGCCCAAATTTGTCCGGCTTAAGAGACAGTAAAAATTCACTTGTTTACGAGGTATGTATGTATTCACCTCATTATATATTTGATCAACAGGTGTTGGGAATCAATTTTGTGGGCGAATTTCACAATTTTTTTTGTTAAGTTATAGTACAACTTATTTCATTTTTGTGCAATTTATATACTATGTATATATGTACATATACACTTATCTTAAATCTCAATCTCATCGCAAGTAGGTTGAGAGCGCGCCAGGTAAATAACATGGCGGAGAGAGTGCATCGAGTATGTAAAGCATCAACAATTGGAAAAAGGAGGCATGACCATATTTTAGGCACAAACGATTTAAATGGATTTCTGGGTCTTTTCATAAAAGTTGACAAAACACAGATCCATCATTACACACCTGAGAGCTGGAAATAACCAAAACAATAGGTAGAATAGGGTCCAAAGAAGTTTTCCGACCTTCTGGAAGGATGAGGATTAAGGCAGCTGGGGTTTGAAATGCACTTCGAAGAATCTTCGCTATCTTATTCTATGGAAAAGCGATCACAGAAAATGTTCTGATTTGTCAAAAAAAAACAATTTTTCATTAAAGCAAATAGCGGGCTCAACCTCCGCAGGAAGCAAGTGTCAAATTAATGAATTATTCTACGAATTTCTTTCTTATCTTATACAACCGGCCGGTCTACTCCCTGACCTCAGGTGCTTTTTCAGTAACTTTACAGGAAGCATTAACGTTCGTGCAAAGAACAAAACGATAACAAAAGCCTAAGGAACGTTCTCACGCAAAAATTGAGTACTAAAACCGCAGGAACGTTCTGACAGAGAACGAAATGGGTACAAATCTTCTCTGAACTAATCGCGAAGAATGGAAGCGAGAATACAATTTTTCTCATATGCGTGCGCCATACTGGATCCGATATTTTGAATTTATAAAATCTTGAGATTCATAATCACCGGCACCAAAAACCCCCTGTGGCAAGTGTTAAGCCATTTCGATAAGATTTCAAATATTGGCCACTTTTTATCGTTTGCTGGCCCATAGTGCATTAGTTTGAAATGTTTGAGTATTACAATTCATAAAAACCACTTAATGATAACTATGCAAATTAAGTCAACGAAAGACTTAGGACACGAACCTTTTCCCCCCCCCGAAAAAAATCGTTTAACATGAAACTCTTCGGAATATATTGCCGGTTAAAGTCGTCTTAGCAAAAGCCTCTACATAGCGAATTCTGAATTTGTTGACGGTTGGAGTCCCGTTATAAATAAAACAAAACTATACTTATAACGAATTTACAAAAAATGCATTTTTTGTTGTATGTTGGGGTTTTCATATTCCACAAAGATAACGAAATGGGTATATCTAAGCATTTTTCCAACCCCTTCAACTTCTTTATTTTAAGGTTTCACTTTCATATACTATACAACTATTGAGTGAAGCTGCGATAGTCTAGCTATTCATTATGCTTAATTTTTAAAAGTGCATGTTCGCGTTTCTCAGTAATTTTTCTCATAGAATATGTTTCTCTCTAACTTCAAAATACCACAAATCAATACCATCAATATGTATGAGTGCCGTTAATAAGGCACTAAACGTACAAAAAAATAATGAAAAAAATGGTTTGCTTATCGCTCAAACGAAACATAATCGATTTCATGGTTCTCAAGGCTAAAATGAGCTTGGACAATTTTTCTACAAAAGCCTACGCATGAATAATGAATGAGAGCTCGTACGTATTGTACTAGTACTAGTAGAGGATGATTCAATAAGACCGCAGATTTTTTTTTTTATAAATACATAGAACACAAAAAATTTGTCGAAATGTTTTTTTTTTTGCGTCATCATCGTTTTTAGCCTATTGCATTAAGCTATGAAACACAATATCCGTTAAATGTCTAACACGACCACTCTGGTAGCACAAGACGCGCATATAAAAATTTTCCCAGACTTTTTGGCATAGGTCGGGCTGCATATCTTTTACAACGCATAGGATTTTGTTCTTAAGCTCTGTAATCTCGGCATTGTTAGCATAAACCGTATATTTCACGTTGTCCTAGAAAAAGAAGTGCAGTAGTGCCGAATCGCAAGATCTCGTCAGCTATTTGACCTCGTTGTTTCATGCTATAGTGCGTCCGACCGCAAAGGAGTCATTCTTTAATGCGCTGTGTAGCAAGTGATATTGTACTGTTGAAACCACATACTATGTATCCAAGTCCAGGCCTTCAGGCCTTAATATCATTGTTTTCATGTCACGATAACGTTTACCGTAACAGCGCTACCGGCATCATTTTGGAAGCAGTATGGTCCAATGACTCCGCCAGCCAAAAAACCACACGGAACGACCTGCACGGTAACGCAAGGTTGTGGTCGAATTTCTGCGCCAAACGGCTAATTTTTGACTCTAACGGCCGGTTATGCTGACAAAAAAATGTACTTCTTGCTGAAGGACCATTTTCACAAAACGTTTGTATCTTTAAGCATTGTTCAACTGAGCATCGCTCCATGACTAAGTTTGCCAAAGTCTGTATGTGGTACCAATCGTTTGAAAAAATATGTTAAACATTTACATATCACAAATAATTGCTGTCAAAGATCTGCATCCCCTTTAGAGTCACCCTATACCTATATGTTTATGTATTTCGCTCTTGCATACTGGATATCTCAAATAAATTTAAGAATTGTGAGACTCTTAGCCATTTGATATTCTTGTACTTATTAACTTTTCCATTTCATTACCATTATTAACAACTCCTTTATCGCTCTTGCTATTGCTTTAATTGACTCGTGCATTTATTGCATACGTAATTAGCATTTGAATGCCCACACGGTTGCATTGTTAAGGTGGAATGACAACAGCGTCAGCAGCACAATATCGATAACATGTTTTTTTTTTGTTTTGCTTGTTTGCGCGTCAAAGTTATTTGTCGTCGTCGTCGGCAGTCGATGTGTTGCATTTCTGCGTTAGTTCGTCGTTTAACAACTTTTATTAAGTTGATCGTTGCTGGCATATTAATTCAAAGGTTACTACTGTTGTGTAAAACAGGATTTAATTAATTCTGGGAGGGTACTGACATGAGTTTTGTAAGGTTTGCGGTGTTTACTTATGCGTTTGGGGCAGCGGAAGTTAAAATCGGTATAAATATCGACCCTAGCCGCCAAAATAACGTAAGCGACATTTTTTTCAAAATTTTCTTTTTGATGCAGAAATATTCCTAGAGCATTTAGATGCATTTCTGCATCAAAAAGAAAATTAAAAAAAAAATGTCGCTTACGTTATTTTGGCGGTTATGGCTCGAATAAAAACATTTTTTTTTTAACNATCAAAAAGAAAATTAAAAAAAAATGTCGCTTACGTTATTTTGGCGGTTATGGCTCGATATAAAAACTTTTTTTTTTTTAATCATAACAAAATAGCAATGCTAAATATTTTGAAAAAGTAAAAATTAATTCCTTACCCTGAGTAAATCTAATAAAATCTTAGAGTCAAGGTGCAAATGGTCCAACAGAAAAGATCCAATAGATCTGTATCTGAGCACAATAAGCAAAAAGGAAGTGAAGTCTGCTTTTCCCGAGGTTGTCGTATCACATGGGTGCCTATTGGGCAGAGCCCGATCAAAACTCTTGGCAGGACATATAATGTCAGACCAAAGAGCCATGTGGACCTTCTGCGGTCCACAAATGTCAAGAAGCAACTTACGCATTTATATGTCGAAGCAATCGTCCAGTGATTGCGGAGCCGACCTAAAGGTCATTTATCTAGGAATATGTCGTAGATTGTGAAACTCTCCGGGAAAATCCGATCTTTCCAACTCAATGGCTGTGAAATATTCTGGAGTGTCGCCTTTCTTTAATACACATACATATCAGCTTGATCTGTGATTATTCAGTAGTGAATAAGAGAGAAGTCAGACCTTTTCTGTCCAATATCGATTATCCCATAAGCAAGCCTACGGCTATGATTTCCACATGGCATCCAAAGAAAAAAATATGCACCCCTCTAAAGGAGTTACACTGGAGCACAATCAGCAACACCGGCAGTCTCTATTTAAAAGGCGCTACAGAAATCTAGTGGCCTAAACTAGCCATTTACGAAGGGATTTTGATCAGGGTACAGTTGCAATATAATAGAAATTCATTGGAGATAAAGAGAAGTACTTTTTTGCTTTGAAAATAATTTTAATCTTGACAGGCCCTAAAGACTGAACACTTGATCTCCACCTACGCAGCTCAGAAAAATACGGCTAATCAACGACCGAATCCCTATACTGGCTGTTGCGGCTTCACGGGAATGATTCCGACAAGTTCAGGTGATTTGAAGGATTTGAAATTATACTAACTGCTAACGTGTATCGGAAAGGGACTCATCTCCTGTCATGGCCTAAGTGCCTGTTTTTTCTCTTAACTATCACGGAAAGGAGCCTAAATCGTGGGAATTATTTGCACACGTCTTTGAAGCTCCTCAATGAATAACTTTTGGGCTTTTGCAGAAACTCCTCAGTGAATTCCTTATCCAAAAAATTTGTGTCATGCATCAACGTATTTTTGGATTTTATTTCTATACAGTTATCGATAAATAATTTATCGACATCATTATCGGCATATTTATCGATCAAATTATCGCGATTTTTATCGACACTGTCAGCAAATTTTACATCGTTGCCGTTTTAGAGATTGTTATCGATATTATTATCGATATTTTCTATTGTTATCAATATAAATATTTATCAATGTTTTTAGAAATTTTGGCAATTGGCTTCTTGTTAAATTAAAGCCATATTAAAACAACTAAAAAAAATTTAGTTTGAAGCCCTCATTAATCCCATGTGAACTTAACAATTTGTAAAACAAACATTAAACACATAGCATAGAGCATATGGCAGAAAATGCACAACACCGTCAGCCAAAAAAAAATATTAAAAATCAGCGATTTTCGAGCGTCTCAAAATATGCACTTTAATAGGCTATAAAACTACGTACCTAGAATTTTTCAAAAATTTTTTAATAAAAAGCTTAAAATTGTTGGGT
Source organism: Rhagoletis zephyria (assembly GCF_001687245.7). NCBI lineage: Eukaryota > Metazoa > Arthropoda > Insecta > Diptera > Tephritidae > Rhagoletis > Rhagoletis zephyria. Next base: position 1,030 of record NW_016160726.1, on the reverse strand, counting down.
GTAATTGTTAAAACTTGTTGAATTTTTATAACTTTTGTAAGAAGTTTGAAAGGTGGATTAACAAGCTTATAAAGTTCTAATAAAACAAGTGCATGTTTTGAGCGGCTAAGAAAATCGCATTGATTTTTAATATGAATTAACATGAATTTCTTATGGAACAATATGCGCAAGACCGTTCCACAAAAAAAAAATAAAAAAGTCAACGCAAGTTTTCCTAAATTTCGCTATTTATATGAAAAAAAAAACAAAAAATTTTAGCTTGAAAAATATTGTACCACCTAAAGAGGTACACATTTCCCACACTATTTACTTCTCACATTTTCACTAAAAGTTCACTGCATTCCAATTTTTTTTTTTTTTCATTTTCACATATTAAAAGCAATTTTCGGCGAAAAGCATCTTCACTTCATACAAATTATGCCGTATTTACAGGGTTTCATTGCCCTTTTACTACACTTCACAATCGGGCTTTGTGTGCAAAATGAAAGCGAAACCGATGTGTGGAAATCATTTTTCTACACTTTTTTATTCAACTTTGACTCGCTTGAATGCCAAGCAAAAGCAAACGTACAAAAACTTTTTAACTGCCACCCACACAATGGCAGCCACTTACAAAAAAAAAGGCGTAAAAAGCAAACGTCAATTTCCAAGCTTGTCTACACACTTTTAGTTGTTAGTGTAGTAGGTAAGCATTGTTGCTGATGCCATCCAGCAATATTCGACAACAATGACGTTACCGCCGATCAAACATATTCACGCGCATATAGTACTCGTAGATTGCGGCAGGCCACATACTCGTTTGAACACACAAACATTTTCCGAATTTTTTTATTGTAATTTTGTACATTTTTGCAGTCAATGCATATAGTATGTATGTGCTGATCTTCAGCGATCTTTGTTGCAATAGAGTCGTGTTTAAGCCGCTGGCAATTTACGTGGATACATATTAATTTTCATTTTATTTTATTTTATTTTCTTTGTTTGAATTTTAGTTCGACGTGAGTGAGAATTTCAAATCATTGAAATGAAT
>NW_016160725.1:56773-60210 GCF_001687245.7 Rhagoletis zephyria | reverse complement strand
ACTTGATCATTCATTGTCCCGGATGGGAAAAAGGGCTGCTCTTACAGCCACAGGATCAAATAGCTTGCCAAACCATGTGGTTTTTTGGAATTTTGGACTTCATTTTCAGCTTACAACTTTCAGGGGCATCTTGACGACTTGCACCAGTATAAAAATCTTGACCTGCAATATATTTTGAATTTTTATAGNTCTACTTTGTGCCTCGGTCTGGCGCTGTTTGAGCTGTAGAACATCTCAATGAAGCTTTCCGCTTTACCTTTTGTACGAAAAACTGCGATCTGCGTACGGATTTTGCAACATAACGCGACAAAATCTTCGGTAATAAACCTTTTTGAGTACTCCTCGGGGGTAAAATCTGATCAGGGTTGATAATGAGAAGGAGCATAAAATTTGCCGATTCAGAGTTGCACACAAATTTACTGTTGTATGAAAGGGACCAAAAACCGTACTATGGCAGAGTGGCACAGGAAATTTTATAAAAAAAAAAAACACTTTTCTTAAATTATAAGATATAATTGCTGGCTGGCTTTGGAGTCTCTACAACTATGCAAACCTTGTTTTGTTTTGGATTAAGACTTAAATATATCCGGAAATTTAGAATTTTCCTTGATAAATTCGCAAAATTCACGTTTTTCATAAAAATATAGTGATTTAAAGTACAAAACCGCGTATCAACAAAATGCAAAACCGCGTATCAAGATAATGCAAAACCGCGTATGTGACAAATATAAATTATTTTCTAGAGAGTAAAAACACTCATATTTCCAAATGGTTCTTTTTTTTATAAAGTAATCGCATTTCTGGATAGTATATTTCAGGACGAATGGATAAGGATTGAGCCAAGAGCTTGTGTGAGCAAATACAATTTTTGGCAGCCAATGCCAGTTACGCGGTTTTGCAGAATGACGATACGCGGTTTTGTATCTCTTCTATGAGCGCTTGGAATGTACATATGAGCGCTGCCCATGACACGATATCAAAATGGTGTTCGGTGATTTTAATGCCAAGGAAGGGATCTTTGGCGCCACGGTTGGAAAATTCAGCCTCCACGACGAAACGTCCGATAACGGACTGAGGCTGACTGACTTCGCCGTGACCCGAAACATGGTAATATGTAGTACTAGCATAAAAACATCCAACAAGCTACATGGCTGTCTCCAGATCGAAAAACGAGAAACCTAATCGATCATGTTGTGATACATGAAAGGCATGCTTCAAGCGTTTTAGACGTACGTACACTCCGAGGGCCAAACATCGACTCGGACCACTATCTTGTTGTAGCCAAGATACGCACCTGCCTCTCTGCAACAAAAAATGTGCGCTCAACAATGCAAGGAAAGCTTAACGTCGAAAAGCTGCAATCACAACAGACGCCAATTTATTCACCACTCGACTCACACACCTGCTCTATGAGAGCACTATTCAACAATCCGACATACGCGAGCAGTGGAACCACATTTCCCCATCATTACGATGAGGAATGTCAAGAAGCCGCAGAGAAAAAAGACGCCGCCTATAGGACCACGCTGCGATTCGGCGCAACGCGAGCCATGTGGTACCGTTGTAGGGAACTGAAGAAGGAGGCGAGACGTATTTTCCGCAATAAGAAGAGAGGCCGAAATACGTGAGTGCGAAGAGCTTGAGATGCTGACCGACAGGAAGAACGCCCAAAAATTCTACCAGAGGGTTAGGCGACTTACGGAAGGTTTCAAGACCGGGGCGAACTCCTGTAAGAACAACAATGGCGACCTAGTGACCGATGTCCAGAATATACTTAAATTGTGGAGGGAACACTTTTATAACCTACTGAATNCCAGGGTGAACTCCTGTAAGAACCACAATGACCACCGATGTCCAGAATGAAATTCTACAACCTACTAAATGGTAGCAGGGCTGAAAGTAGTGAAGAAGACGAACCCGAGTCCCCAGTCGATGATGATGGAGTAGCTGTCCCCCCGCCTGACTATGGCGAGGTACAAATAGCGATTACGCGGCTGAACACAACAAAGCTGCTGGAGCTGACGGCCTGCCAGTCGAGCTATTCAAGTACGGGGGCGAGGAGTTGATGACGTGCATGCATCAGCTCGTATGCAGAATATGGTCAATAAGTGTGCTCTGCCCAATCCACACGACAGGCGACCCCGCCATACGTGCCAACTACCGCGGAATCAGCCTTTTAAGCATAGGTTATAAGGTCTTATCGAGTGCATTGTGCGAAATACTGAATCCCACCGTCAACGAACTAATTGGACCTTATCAGTGTGGCTTTAGGCCTGGAAAATCCACCAAAGATCCGCGAGAATAGGACCGACACACACCATCTATTTCCCACAATGACAGACATGGGCACTTTTTTGCCCGCGCAGTAGCGAAAGTGCGAGCGCGGGCTGGAGAAAGGGAAAAACAGTTTACGGGAGGAAGGGTATGAAAAGTTGCGAAAAAATTATTTATATCCCACCGACATCATGTTCATCGCAGTACGGCTGCGGTATACTGACTTTGTGTACCAAATACACAATACACACATACACAATAAGCCATCGTTCGGACTTCGCTCCGATAGGACTAGATTTGTTCCGTTTTGTCGAAAAAGTTTTAAACCTAGTCCTCTACTTCGCTCAACTGAAAATCTGCTCCGTTTTGTTGCATCAACAAATTTACTCTTTAAATAGAAAGGAGGTGGGGTTTTTAATAGCAAACTAAGTTATATTTTACCTTTTTATCGACACGATAGTTACATTGGTGAGCAACAGCAACTTTGCAAATACACTTGAATTCGTGAATAGGCCCTCACAATCGCCCGATTTGAACCTGATCGAAAAATATTGCTCTGTCTAAAGTTCTGTTATTGCGTCGTTGCCCACCGATGTAACAATTGTCCCGGTAAAGAAAGAATGAAATAACTTTTTATTATTTTAACCAAGGCATTTTAACTTTAATGATAATTGCTCGCTGGATTAAGGCGCCTTTACAAGGGTCGATTTTCTAGTAGATTTTTGTCGTTCAACCAAAATCGACCCGTGTAAATGACATCGCAACCACTAGCTGGTCGATTTTGCAGTCTACAGATATCGACCCTTATAAGGCCGCTTTAGCTCCTTATTTGTACAAGGATACGAGGAGAAATGAATTGTTTTTTATAAAGATAATAAGTGCACATCTAGTACGAATACTTGATATTTACTTCCATTTTTGTAGTCCGAACCCAGCAAAGAGCGCTCGGTAAAGGTCAGCTAGTGATCAAATTTGCCAACAGGGCTGCCAAACATACATAGCTATGAAGTGCCATATTGAGGATAAAAAAGTGCTAAAACGTGCCAAATAAAAAATTAAAAGTGGCAAAAAATGTGTCATTCTCTTTAGTTCTTCCCATTTAGCATTAAAATTAGACAAATTAAAACAAAAGCCCAATGTCAAAGTAAGATAAACCAGTTGTA
>NW_016160725.1:56420-56539 GCF_001687245.7 Rhagoletis zephyria | reverse complement strand
ACACGCAAAGGATTTCACAAAAATGTATTTAAATTTGACTTTTTTTCAAAAGCGCCAGTTTGGCACTTTGTGCAAAATTGAAAAATTCAGTGCCATTTCTAGTAAAATAGTGCCAAAAA
>NW_016160725.1:55832-56281 GCF_001687245.7 Rhagoletis zephyria | reverse complement strand
TTAAGTAATCACACAATGAAACTTGTAAATATTTCCAACTATGCGCAGTTAATCAATTTAATAAATTTAATTTGCAAAATGTTTTTTGATTCGTAAAACAATTTCCAAAACTTGGTTTTTCTAGATTCTTTATTTTCATGCAATTGCTTACTTTTGTACAAATGCGCACACCCAGCTAATTAGCAGAATATTCTATGGATTCCGTGATAGAGACTGTGTGAAAATATTGCGTTTGGATTATCTTGGAGCATATTATCCAGAGGAGAAGCTCGGCCAAACACTAAAATATGTGTAAGTCAAATACTATGTCACCGTTTTTATTATAAAATTGCCTTGAAAAGGGCACTAAAGAACAAAACAAGCGCTAAACTAAACACTTTTCGCCTTTAAATTCCCTAAACGCACTTAATTTCTTGCGAAAGGCACAAAGTTGGCAACAGTTATATCGA
>NW_016160725.1:29664-55690 GCF_001687245.7 Rhagoletis zephyria | reverse complement strand
TTTAGTTGCATGCAAACAATAGGCGAAGCAGGTTGATGACGCATTGTTGTTAAATAATGTAGGTACACTGAGCAGAATGAATGAATATTCAGTCAAAAATTTTATAACACAATTTTTCGTACATGCACCCCTAGAAATAGGTATGTATATGGTACCAAGTCGTGATTTTTCTTCATATTAAAAGAACTTTGTGACTTATGTATTTTTTTTAATACCAGACTAGTCCTCAATTAAAACATACAATATGTTTTGTTATTAATCTTTTGGTTTAAACGTTATTTTAAATTGTTCTTAAATGTCAAGTTTTACCTAATTTTAAAATAAATATATATTAGATACATATATATTTTTTTGTCTACTTGAAATCAACGAAATTTTCTTTTAATATTCAGAGTGCTCGAAGCACGTTATCTTTTTTGTTCAGAAATCCACACTTAAATTATAAAAAAATAATAATAATTTTGTACAATACATACAAAATTTTACCAACTTTTTCCTTTCTTAGGGCCGTTAACTTTCATTATATGTTTCTATGTTTTTTAGATCTAAAAAAAATAGCGCACAATGAAAAAAACGGCAAAAAACATACCATAGTTTTTTAATAAGTAATACAACACAGAAATTTTTTTCCGTGCATTACCACCAACACATTCTCATTTTTTCTTTCAAAACTAATACATTCTCATTTTAAGACTATTCTCTTTTTGGCGGGCACTGATATACAAGCATGGACAGAGTGAGCGCCTGCTTAAAGAGCGTAAGCATCACATGCAAATACATGCGAGAGCGTAACAAAGCGGACGCAAATTCATTCAAACGTAATTGGCACACTAACACAATCACGCTTTCAGCTCGCGTTTACTTGGGGTAGTGATCACATCTGCTCATATACACTCCTCGTCATTTGAATTGCACACCCTTTCAATTCTTAGTATTTACAGCTGGCATGCCCAACGCCAGCAGAACTCCATAAGCAAGTGCCCTGCGCTGGCAGAATTCAATAGGCAAGTGCCCTGCGCTGGGCACGGCTGATTTACAGTTTTCCGTTTGTTTACTTAATATAAATTTTTTGTAAAAATATCGTCACTACATACGAATAAAGGCGCGCTGGTGTTTTGACGGTGAAAAAAAGCGTTTAAAAAAATTTTGCGAAAAATTATGCTTATAAAAAACTTTGGCAAAGTATGTTAAGAGTATTTGACGCTGAAATTTTTGTATGCGTCTTTTTTCGCCGTCAACTTTTGAGCTCGCGCCTTTACTCCTGTCTAGTGACGATATAGCATATTTTACGGGTAAATGCAGTTTTAAAATTTTTTACAAACTAAACCTTAAAAAAAAGTCTATTTTCCATTTCTTGGGCAGCATTTTATATAATTTTTTCGTTTTTCTCGAGAGCTGGAAACAGTTCTTCAAAAAGGTCAACATAGGATCCTAATGACCTGCAGTGAATAAGTTAATAATATTTTTAGAAAAATTTCTGATATGCAGTTTTGTAGCTCATTCAATTATAGTGTAATTAAGTGCAAGTTTGAAGTGACTCTAAAACAGCCCCGATTTTTCAAATTCATTTATTTTTTATTGACAGTGCTGCGCATTTTATTCCATATAAAAGTTTTGTCGAGCATACTTTGTATGAGAGAAAATGCGCAGCACTATCACCAAAAAAATTGTCAAAAATCACCGCTATTTTACAGACCTTGAAACTTGCACTTTATTGTACCCCTTTGTTGACATTTTTTAACTCTGTATAAAGTTTTAAAATCGGATGTAATGAATATTAAATAAACAAAATTAAAAGTGTAAAAACTAAAGATTAAAAAGTTGAGCTATTCAAATGACGACGAGTGTATGCGGCGTAGGTTTGGGAGAGTGAGCCTTTTTACTCCAGAATGCGTGTGCAGTGGCTCTCATTGCTATACGTGTATTAGTAAGATTTGTTGCCCCCTTCCCGTTTGCCCATGATTTTCCCCTGATCTAGCCCGCGAAATGGGCTTGCTTGCCCATACGGGCAAAAAGGCCCATACGGGCAAAAGTGCCCATGTCTGGTGCAGCGAATTAAAATACAGCGGCTCCGCTGGCTTGGTCATGTCGTTCGAATGGACACCGACGCTCCAGCTCTGAAAGTATTCAACTCGGAACCCGCTGGTGGTAGCAGAGGAAGAGGGAGGCTCCCATTGCGATGGAAAGATCTGGTGGAGAAGGACTTGGCTTCACTTGGCGTTTCCAAATGGCGTCAGCTGGCACAGGGGAGAAACGACTGGCGTGCTTTGCTGAACTCGGCCAAAATCGCTTAGGCGGTTACAGCGCCAAAGAAGAAGAAGAAGAAGTATGTACAGTGACGAACAAAAGTATTGGCACAGTGAATTTTCGCAATATATGCAATGTTTTTTATTCTAATTCAGTTTCGATATTTTTTATAAAAATATGGTTCATTTTACACCAAAAAACATAAAAATTAAATCTCTAAACTTTGTACGAACCTCAGGAAAATTCATTAAATTTGCACACTAATTTACAAATTTTTATTGAGATTTTTTAGAAAAATTCTAAGTATGCAGATTTATAGCCCATTCATTTTTTCCTGAGTTGTGCACAAAGTTTGGAGATTTAATTATTATGTTTTCTGGTGTAGAATGAACAATATTTTTATAAAAATTTATCGAAAATAAATTAGAATAAAAGACTTTGCATATATTGCGAAAAATTCACTGTGCCAATACTTCTGTTCGGCACTGTATGTATGTCCTGGAACTTTGCAATCAATATTTAACAAACTTCCCGATGAGCTACAGACTTGAAACATCAAACTTAGCTCAGACTTCGAAGACAATGCAATATAAAAGATGGCTTAATCCGCTAGGTGGCGCAGGAGTCGAGACATTTGTAAAACCCGCATTTATAGTTTGATTTGGTTCATATTTAGAACATATATTACTTATATGAAAAGAAAAAAATCCGAAAAAAATTTTGCCGATAGGTGGCGCAGGAGTCGAGATATTTGTAAATCCCGCATTTATGGTCTGATGTGGTTCATATTTAGAAAATATATTACTTGTATGAAAAGAAATAAAGCCACAAAAAATTTTACCGATAGGTGGCTCAGAAGTCGAGATATTTGGAAAAACCGTATTTGTGATCCGATTAAGTTCACATTTAGAATGTATATTGCTTACATGAAAAGAAATAACTACACAAAAAATTTTGGCAGTTATGTGGCGCGTGAGTCTATATATATTTAAAAAGCCACATCTGTTTTTCTGTATTTCGATTTGGTTTATATTCAGAATATGTGTATTACCTATTTAAATTGAAATATATTGAAAATTTTGTTTGTTAAGGTCAAATCTAGCACGTTAGGTTAAAAATGTAGCTAAAAAGCAGGGTGCGGAAAATTTTGGTCGCGAACGATTAATAGTACGACCTTCTCATATTAGCTCGTTTTACGATTGTGTTTTACCGCTGTAAATTATCTAGCCAAATTTTAGACGAGAACAAATGTATGCAGAAGATATACCATTAATACGTGTAAACTTTGGAAATGAAGGCATACATGTATTACAGCCAAAGTCAATACAGTTCCCGGCAAAGTTAATTTACGGAACCGCTGAAAGGAGAATGCTGCCAGTAATTCTATCATGGGCATCAACAGTGCATAAAATGCAAGGTAGTACTTGCAAACGGTCAAGCCTATGTCGCTCTTAGCAGAGTAAGATCGCTAGAGGGACTTCAGATAGAGGAATTGTATAACTCGAAACTGACTGGAAATAAGCCATGCAATAGGGATGCTTTGAAAGAAATGGACAGAATGAGAAATATATAGGTAGTATAATATTAATTGCAAGATTTTAAAAGACTAAAAAGTAGAAAATAAAATTATAGTTAAAAACTAAAAACACGCTTTTATTACAACAAGAGCTAAAAAGTATAAAATAATTTATAGATTTAGCGACTCCGTATAAGAAGAATAGGAATTTCCCTAACTTGATTTAATTTAACTTTTTTAAATGAGCTAAAAATAGGATAAAAGTGATTGGCCCGTAGTCATAGTCCAAATAAAGTCCATTGTAATGTTTGTTGCAGTTTTAAAAATATCCCATTGAAAACTATGTCAAAAAGCTGCAACTAACTATACAGTGGACTTTATTTGGAATATGGCTACGGGCCAATCACTTTTATCATATTTTTAGCTCATTTAAAAAAGTTAAATTAAATCAAGTTACGGAACTTCCTATTCTTCTTAAACGGAAATACTATTTCTATAAATTATTTTATACTTTTTAGCTCTTGTTGTAATAAAAGCGTGTTTTTAGTTTTTAACTATAATTTTATTACTTTTTAAAATACATATTTCTTTGCTGGACATTCTTTTCCATTGTGTTGTTTTTTTATTTTATTCTTTTTATATACACATGCGCAAATTTAAATCGGAATATTACCCGCAATTGGAGAAAGAAAATTAGCTTTATGACTTAATGTTCTTTACCGATATGATGGAACATTTGCAAAACTTGAATTTGTCTCTACAAGGAGAGAATAAAAATCTTTTGATTTGTCGCAAATCATTTTAAGTTTTGAAGCTAAACTACGTCTTTTTATTTATGATCTCAAAAACAGAATATTTTATCATTTTCCATGGCTAGAAAAAATATTGCACATAATTTAAAAGCCGATTTTAAAAAAGGTTTGCCGATCTGAAATTATTTAAATGTACGTTTACATACTTCATAAAGCCTTTTTATATAACATAATTGAGGATGAATTTACAATACTCCTTTTTAAGAAAAGCGAAGAAGAGTTGGAGTTTTTGGAATTAAAAGAAGATAAGGCACTGGAAATGCAACATAAAGCTTTGCTATTGCTTGAATTCTGGCAACAAGTACCAGATTTATAATATCCGCTATTGAAAACAGCTGCATTCCGTATATTCGAAATTGTTGGTACAACGTATAACTGTGAGTCTTTGTACTCTACAATGAAATTCGTAAAGTCAAAATACCGTTCACACTTAGTCGCATTCGTTATTGAAAGTTATAAAAACTATTAGCTTTTTGTGTTAGCGTACGCAAAAAACTTGAAAAGTAGGGGAAATTGAGAGAGCAAAATGACACTTGATTTTGAGGGAAAGCTGCTTGTTTCTGCTGGAAAAAATTTTTGCCAACTGCAATTTTCAACAAGAAAACCGCTGATCAAAAACAGCTGGTTGGTATTTATGCAAATCCCTAAATTGAATTTGAAGGTTTGTAAGTTAAAATAGTAAAATGCCACTGATTAAACTTGTAGGAAGTAAGTTACTATTCATTTAGTCAGTGAACTGTGTCAGGATAAGACTTCGGGATTTTTTTTCTTACGTTTTAAATTTTATACTTTTGAATGTAAACAAAATTTGTATCAGCTGTTCGTCTAACTTGGAAGTTTTTGCAAATTTTCTGTTCGCCTAGTATTTTGCGTATTTTTCTTTTGTGAGAGAACAGATGACATTTCGCCGGAATTTGTTTGATGGACATTTTTTACTGGAGATTTAAACGAACGTACCTATTGACCAACCAACATTTAACAGAGCTGTTACGAACGGCTTTACCTCATTACAGGTGAACCTTTTCAAGAAGTCATCCGGGAACTAAGCAGATCTGAGACCTTTATCGTCCGTGATTCCAATAATTCAAATTATTAAAAAAAACGGGGTGCCTTTTTAACAAAATAACAAGAATTTAAATTAATTCGGCTAGCAGTCACGACTTTCAAGACAGAATTGTCTTTGAAATTTTCGTTCCTAGAAAATATGTATTTATTTGCCATATCCACCTATTTAGAACCTCGCTATAAGCACAAGTTTTTCAAACCAGTCACAGAAGAGAAAGAAATGAATTACAAAAACTAAAATCGAAAAAAACTGATGGCGTTACAGGTTCTCCAAATTCTGAAACAACGAAAAGAATGAGAATGAAGAATTCTTTGGAAAACAACGGTGTTTAAATAACTATCCTACCATGATGCTAGATTGTGAAGATGCAAGTCAGGAGGATACATTTGACATTGAATTATTGCACCGCAATAAAAAAATAAATAAAACCGAAAGTCCTCTGTACTGGTGCAGCGTCCATCGAAAAGAATTTATAATTTTGTCAAGTTTCAATTTTTCAAGTTTGTCGCCTCGAGCGAGTAGTTGAGTAGTAGTGATTTACGACCCTTTAAGAAACAGACTGTAACCCGAAAAAGCAGCAACATTACTTTTTATTAAATACAATGTTCCAATTATTAAACACGGTAACATTATTAAAAATTACTTACTTTTCCATTTTTATCTACCAAATTCACCTAATTTACTCACATAAATTATTTCTTAAAAATACTTGATATTCGCAATCGCATCCGCATCCGCATCCGCGGATGTCTAAAATTCCACATTGACAACATACTTGCAGCAACAGCAAATTTTTCTAAACTAGTTGCTTCGGCTGACTGTCTAATGCGGTGTTCGCATGAGGCGATTTTACAGGCAACTTTTAGTAGAAGGCAACAATCGCCTGGTGTGAACGGCCTTTCGGAAGATACTTTAGTTTTTTGCTCATTTCGCGAGATACTTAAATTTCTCGCGTAGTACAAATTTTGATACACGACAAAGAGAAAATATATTCAGTGGCAGCTTTTAAAAATTTATCGAAAATATTGAAATATTTTGGGGTCAAATAAGCTTAAACAAAAGTGCTTTAAATGAACTAAGCTTAATGAGCTGACTGCATTTATTTTTAATTTACTTCACTTGCCTCATACTTAGCTCTGCGGCTGCAGAGCGCATATTTTCAGATTTAAAATTGATCCATTATAAAAAAAGAAATAGATTTTCATTATAACCTGTTGATAATATAACGGGACATATTTATAGTCAAAATAAAGTCGACACTGAAGGTAGTTTCGGATTTTTGGAATAATTTCCAACGAGTTTAAGGTGCAATGTATCACATAATTTGATAATTAACGTAAATGAGTTAATAGTTTTAAGTACGTACGTATATTTGTATTCAAGTTTCCGTGAAATTTATACGTAATATTTCTGCTTGTCTTTATACAAGATTAAAAACAATAATTTCTAGTTTGATATAGATTGTCATTATATGTAAGATTTTTTTCTTTATATACATTACACCACGTCAAAAAAAAAAAACAAATCCTGCAATGCGACCGGAATAAGACTCTAATTTTAGCACTTGGTATACATAGCAATGATCCTCCATGAATAATGGGACCAATCGTACTTCTTTTAGATGTGCAGTACCTCGTTTTTCGCTCTTGTACCTCGTACTTCGCTTCGTAGTCGCCTTTGTTTTTTGCTTAAAAATTACTTGTTTTTATTTCTGAAACTTTTTTTTCAAAACTTTTATTGGGGTCACTCAGGACCCCATGCTACTATTTGTGTGATATTCCTTATGCGCCTAATTAAGGGCTAAAGCCTTGTTCACCTCTACATTAGTGCAGGATTAGTGGTTACTTTTACTATTATTCGATGGGCGTTTTTGATTTTTGATCTCCCATGAAATATGTAAGCTACGCATTAAAATTTTTTTGTGGTCTTTATCTTGCTGTTTATGATGTATGTAGCTTTCACTTGTCGCTTGAATGCAAATTACAACTGGCATGAAAGTAAGCGAAACATCAATGATAACGACAGCCAAAAAAACAAGAAACAACAAGTAAGAAAGTCTAAGTTCGGGCGGAGCCGAACATTAAATACCCGGCGCAAGTATTTAATATATGACTTTCACCTTTCCGAAAGCTACCGCTACATGGTAAGCCGGGGCGTATCAATTTTGAGTAAATTAGAGTCCTTAAATGTCGAAATTTTGAAGTTTCAAGCATTTATGAAATTTACCGTTATATGAAAAGCGGCCGTAATTTTAGTCCGATTTCAACAACTTTCAACGTTTTGCTTTTATGTGGCAGGGACACTAACCATACCGAGTTTGGTACAAATTGGTAGAATGGTTACCGAGATACATATATGTGATCATAAGTGGGTGGTGCCACGCCCATTTTCCAAAATTTTGTCACACACGCATTTCTTGGTTAAGAATTGTTGCAAGCATCAATTTTGAATAAATTTGCTTTAATATTTACTGATTTATCGAAGATTTCGTATTTCTCCAAATTACTGTTATATGGGATGTGTGCGTGGTTACTGTCCGATTTTAACAAATTTCGGCCATTTGGTAACTGTTCCAAGTTCGTAAGAAATTGGTGCAGCGGTTCTTAAGTGGGCGTGGCTACGCCCATTTTCCAAAAATTTATAATATTCTTATTTTTCGTCTAAAACTTATTGGAAATATCAATTTTGAGTGAGTAGTTACTAAAATATCGCAGTTTTCGTATTTCTGAAAATTACCGTTATATGGGAAGTGGGCGTGGTTACAGTCCGATTTCGCCCATTTTCAATACCAACCTACCTTGGTTAAATGGAAACCTACATACCAAATTTCTCAATTTTTGCTCGAGTTATCGTGTACACGGACGGACGGACAGACGGACAGACGGACAGGGACGGACGACAGACATGGCTTAATCGACTTCTCTATTCATTCTGAGCATTTATGTATACATTTGTCTATATCTATCTCGATTCGTTTTGGCTGTTACAAACAACCGTTATGTGAACAAAATTAATATACCCTTGTGCACAAGTGCGCTCGGGTATAAAAAGAAGACAAAATAGCAAGCAAAGCTTAAGCAACGATGATACATACCTAATGTGACCAACCGTACTTCTTTCGGAAGTACAGTAATTCTTTTTTCGCTCTTGTACTTCGTACTTCGAAGTACAGCCAAATGTACTTCTTTGCGATATTTCGTACTTCAGGAGCGAGATTCTGTAACTAGTTAGCGACAATTTTCAGATCGCTATCGCTCTTTATGACGCATGATATAAATGTTTTCGCGTCAAAAGTGTGACAGCGATTCGAAAATTGTCGCTAACTGTTTGCAGAATCTCCCCCCAGGTCCTGTACTTCTCCGATCTTCTGGGCGATCGCCACATGGCCGGAAAAGGCTCCCATGTTTCCCGTATGGATTTTAGGCTTACCAGTCTCTTCGTTTTTGCTACAAACGCTTTCGCTAAAAGCGCTATAGGGACTGATAGACCTGTACATAAGAAACACGATTCCTCGTGACTGTCTTTCAAGAGCTCAATATGCCTATTGCAAGAAAAGGTCGGTGAAGGGGCATTCAAGAATGTCACTCCAGAGGCAATGGTCAAGTATACTCATAATATAGGGGTTGAAACCAACCTAATAAGGCTTATCTACAGCTTACTTTGTGACAGAACTGTCGTGGCGGAGTGGGTGAGCGTCTGCACACAGTGCAGAGTCAATAGGATCTCTGGACTGTGGTTGTAAATGACCTTCTAGTAACTGGAAAAAGTGGGCTGTCGGGTGATCGTCTATGTAGATGATGTGGAACTTTTGGTTAAGGGACGATTTCTATACACCCTTTTCGATCTGGCTTAAGGTTACCTGAACCAGGTAACTAGGTGGGCGATCAACGGCGGCTGTCGTGGAAGCCTAACATTGAGGAAAGGGTAGCAAAGGTATCGGTTGCCTTGTACTTTTGCAGGGGAGCTATTGGTAAAATTAAAATTAAATCATTAGATCTAGGGAAGCAGATTTAAGCCTGTATTGTTTCAAGCAGCCCTTGTCTGGTGGAACTCACTAGAGAAGGCTACACTTCTAAAACAGAAATTAGCGGAGCATTAGGAACCACACCTACACTGGCGCTTAACATACGTACATATCGTCGCTGCGCCAACAAAAACGGTCATGTGATTTTAGTAATTTTTTTTTAATGCGTATTGTATTAGCTCTATCTATTGCCCACATAACTGCATTTGCCGTTCTCTTATATATCTTTTGGTTTAGAACTGACCAAAAACAGCTATGTGCCCGCAGTACTAGAAATACTCTGAAAAAACGGGTATACGCTCACTTGCTTATAACTGTTTTTGATCGCAGGCGAATCTGATGAGTGTGCTTTGATTTCGATGTAAAAAATAATTAAAAACCAACTATATACATACATACATATCTATGCACATACCACTTGCACTACATAGATTTTACTATTTAATTTGATCGCTTGCAATTGGAATCCGACAATTAACAAAGGTAAAAAGTGTGGAGGTAGACAGCGTCCACTCTACATTATTGTATTCAATCCACCGATATATTCACCAATGGACTACATAATTCGTATGCTACAGGCGAGGCCATCACATCCTTATATTATTAATTGTTTAGAGTAAAAATTTTTTTAAATTTACAACTATAAGGCCAAGTAAAAACCCTGGGGAAGCACCAGTAAGCAGTATCAGAGGATTGCTTTATGTAAATGGTGAAGTCAAATTCAAGTTGCGTCATACCGACTGCTGGACATCATTGCCACAAAAACGAGCTCTGTTATTACAGCAATACGAAACGGAGCTATTGTTCGATGGTCCAAAAAAATTTTTCAATCAAAGCACAACAGCCTTCAAACGATAAAGCATTATATGGGTCGTTCTTAAAAAACATGACCATTCTGAATTTTGTAATTTTTAAAAATTAAGTTGGCCAAATATGTTTATAATTGGCCTCATGTGGTTACGGATGGTATCAACAATAGGAATCCATAACCAGCAGTATTTTTTTTAATTTTTGGAGTTTTTGGAGTTAATAAGTCACAGAGTGGACCGGTAACAGAGGGGACAAATTAACTCAAAAATACCATATTTTAGCTTTTTATTCGAATTTTGGAGAATTTATTTGTCCACTTAATTAATGTACATAAAATATTTATAAAAAAATTATAAAATAAATAAAAAATCACTTTACTCACCGTTTTTCAACAGTAACAGAGTTGACACTGAATAAGGGTACGTACCCGGCATACAATTGGGTTCCTTACTCAACAACGCACTAAACAAGACTGAACAGTTCAAAACACATTTTGTTGATTTTAGCTAAGTTATGATGGAGAAGCATAAGAGAAATATACGCGTCATAACGTTTAACAAACATTTTTCAATAAAATGAGTGGACGTAACAGAGGGGACCAAAACCTGGGGACACAAATTTTCTTCATAAAAATTATACAAAAAAATTATTTTTCATCATTCTTTTCTATACATGGTATTAATATACACAAACTGAATAACAAAAATTGTAAATATTATTTTTTTTCAATTTTATTTCAACTGAAAATAACTATTAAATTTTTATAAATTGGCTCGGGACACAGGTTTTTGCTAAACCTTTGACATTGAAAATATTTTTTAAGTTATTTTCAGATAATTAATTATTTTTTTTAAATATAGTTACGTAGAATCGATAATAATTTATAAAAATGCAGATATTTTTCTATTTTCTTTTTGAAGAAACAAAATATAAAATAGTAAAGTCTGGGGACACCAATTGGTCATGTTTTTTAAGAACGACCCATATACACAAAGAGTTCCATTATTTTTATGATAATCTACCTCGATAAATACTTAGTTTTACATATTTATGCGATTTACTGCTATGCAAATTTGCATAATGTATACAATTCAATTATATTTATATTGAAATTATTTTTTGTATATGCGAGCTTTCATTGGATATCACCCATCGAAACTTTGAAAAAGTGCATTGGGTTAAGTTAATACGCTGACCGAAAAAACCATTCGCATCTCTGGCAATTTCATGGTTTGTACAAAATATGTGTCCACTCACCACTTTGCATTAATTTTTATTACAAAAATCCAATAAAAACGTTTCTGACCATTTTTCATTACATAACAGGAGCAACGGGCAGTTAACTAATCGAGTCCTCAACTTCTATATGTACATTGCATCTAGGCATAACGGCAGTATTATGTACAAATTGCATACGATTCCATACCGCCAAAAGCAAATTTAAATCGTGTATAAAAACAGCTATGTGCTTTAAAGCGCAAATGTTGTTCATGTCGTAATTGGTCAAAAAAATTGATTCTGTTCATAAATCAATAACATATTCATTCTTTATTCATTTCATTCTTTATTAAGTCTATGATTACAAGAATATTACAGACTAGATGAACACAAAGACTTAAAGATAAGTTGTGTAATAACTAATTACATGTGCTTTATTAAATATAGAAAAATCTAATCTTAGACACAAACAGAGATCTCGGCATAGCAAAATCGAGATCAAGGGTACTATACATTTTATTAAACTCACTAAGCGCTCTAGCAATAGGAGCAAATTTAAAATAGTTAGATCTCTCTACGGTAACATGAAAGGGATAATAGTGGCGGAGCACCCTATTAGGTACATTGAAGCTTATCTGCTCAAGAAGAGTCGGACAGTCAATTAAACCATTAATGACATCATAGATAGACATTAAAGATTGAATGGTTCTCCTACTCGCAAGTCGATGAGCAAACAACGGGCATTGTAGGAAGGGACAGGGTCACTAAAGTGAAGCGATTGAAGAGCAAAACGAATGAAGTTCCGTTAAACTCGCTCAATTCTATCAGAGTGTGAGTTGTAAAATGGATTCCATATTATAGATGCGTACTCCAGTTTTGAACGTACTAAAGAGCTAAAAAGCGACTTTCTAGTATAAGGATCCTTAAAGTCTTTCGCGTAGCGTTTGAGGAATGCCAAGTTGGAGTGAGCTTTAGGAATCACACAATTCACATGATTTATGAAAGTAAAACCCGAATCGAATAAAACCCCAAAACCAAAAAATTCCTCAACTATGGAAAGTTTGAAATCTAAGGCCGAATAACTTGAAGTGATACGATTATGAGATTTTGAGAGA
Source organism: Rhagoletis zephyria (assembly GCF_001687245.7). NCBI lineage: Eukaryota > Metazoa > Arthropoda > Insecta > Diptera > Tephritidae > Rhagoletis > Rhagoletis zephyria. Next base: position 42,882 of record NW_016160725.1, on the reverse strand, counting down.
GTCATATGGAAACATTTTTTAATATTGAGCGATAGTTTATTTCTCTTGCTCCACTCAGCTAGATTATTTAAATCATTTTGCAATGAAGAAACATCGGACAGACACGTAATCTTCCTATAAAGCTTCAGGTCATCCGCGTAAAGTAAAAATTTGGACTGATTAAAACAGGACCCAATATCATTAGTAAAGAGAACGCATAAGATTGGACCTCTAATACTACCTTGGGGTACGCCTGAAGTAGCGATAAATTAATAAGATTTAGTGTTCTCAATTTCTACAAAAGATAGTCTATTGGAGAGATATGAATTGCTAGAAACGATGAGTGGAAGCCCAAACGTTCGAGCTTATGTATTAAAATATTGCGCGTGACTGTGTCAAATGCTTTAGAAAAATCAGTGTAGATGGTATCCACCTGATAACCGCACTTAAATGTTGAAATGCAATACTCGGAGGAAACTGCCAAATTGGTAACTGTAGAGCATCCAGAGATAAAGCCATGTTGATTGGGATCAATTATACCTTTTATTGCAAATGATCATTTCTCTTTAACCAGATATTGGCCTATAATTTCGAACGCCATTTTTGCTCCCTGATTTAAAAGTTGGAGTAATTGAAGTAATTTTCCACTGATCTAAAAAAACACCAGATGACAGGGAAAGATGAATGATGAAAGTTAAGGGCATGGCAAAGCGAATAGTTAGAAAAAAAGATGAGAGCCCATCAAGGTCACTTTTTAGTGAAGATTCTAGGGAGGAGATGCCCTTGATAACATCTGACTGTGTCATCGTCATAGCCCCAAAGTTTATCATCTGTGAGCCAGTAGCTAAAGTTGACATACCGAAGTTTAGAGAGTCACTAACAAAATTGGATTTAAAATAGTCAGCAAAAAGATTTACTGAGTCCGATATGCTAGTAGAACAGTTATCATTAAAATTCATACACACTGGGATATTCGAGCACCCTTTTTTCGAACGAATAAAATTCCAGAAGGCATTGGGGTTAATCTTTAGCTCATATTCATAACGGGAGATGTGGCTATTATACAAATATTTATCAAGTTCATTAAATTCATTCATAAACCAGGTATACTTATCCTTATAAATGATATTATTGGTGGCTTTGAATAATTTAAAATACTTATTTCTTTTATTTGTTAGCCTCTTTAGCTTTTTGGTTTACCAGGGTAGCTTATGCAAACGCACAGGAAGTAAAGAAAGATTACTTTTTAAGACAGTATATATATAACGTAAAAAAGCTTCATAACATTCCGTGAGATTTTTTAAATGAAAAACAGAATACCAATCAACTTCGGAGATGATTGAGTTTAAGGCGTCGAAATTAGCATCACGGAAATTAAAAGAACGGGGACCACTAATACTAGTGGGAATAAAATTACAAAATTGAAGAGACAAAGATAGGGGAACATGATGCATATCAGATCTGAAAATGGGAAAAGAGCATTCATCTAACTGAAAGATCAGGTTCTCATCAACAAAAATTAGGTCCAAGATATTGCCAAGCATATTATGATAATAATTAATTTGAGTAAGATTAAGACTGAAAAGGCTATCTAAGAAGTTAATTTCAAATAGTTACCATTCATTGGAAGGAGTTAGAACATTATTATTTAGCAAGTTATACCAAGCGATCTTATTCAGATTGAAATCTCCTAAAATGCAGAAATTACTGTCTCCATTCTTGTCATAGATATCAAGAAGGTTATTGACATGAGCGGCATATAAAGATTCTGAGCTACTAGGTGGGATATAGGACACACAAATAAGCAGTTTACCGAAGGTGCCAAAAGTACAGACACAGAGTTGGTCAAGTAAGGAGTCGTCATCCATAAGTTGAAAGACTGAAGATTTTAAGGTACGCCTAATCGCGATTAGGACGCCTCCGCCTCTATTGCATCCCGTTTTTTCAGAATCTCGGTCCTTGCGGTATGTTTGAAATAAAACCGGGTCAAAAAATTCCGCATCAAAAAAGTCCTTATTGAGCCAAGCTTCAACTAAGACATACACATCAAATTCACAACGCGATGTGAATAAAAATACTTCTCTCGCTTTTGTTCGCATACCCGAGATATTTTGATAATAAAGTCTTAAATTTAGATTATTAGAGATCCTATGAGAAGAATTAATATTAGACTTAATACTATGATCCGTTCTGATCCTTTGGAAAAAAGCGAAATGGCCGAACACTAATACCTGCCGGCCAAAGATTAGGATCCAAATGTTTACTATAGAATGCAGGTGGAACGCCAAGTTTAAAGATGATGTGCTGAATATCATCAAGCGAAGTCTCTTTCTTCAGAAGTTTAAAGCAGGATAAAAAGTTACATGCAATACCGGAGTGCTTTCCAACATAAGAAATTATATTTTCAGCGGAAACTGACGGTTTAAATGAAGATAAATGAACCCATTTCTTTTTGACAATAACGTCAAGCTCAGTAGACACATTCCGCCCGGCAACTACATTTTTTCGCTTAGAAGCATTCTTATTAGGCACAGTAGCCGCATTGGTGAGACCACAAGCAGAGTCAAAAACAGTGTGATTGTTAGGAGAGGCCGAAGCGCCAGCAGAGCCATGAACAGTATCAGCAGAGGATGTAACTAAATTCGATGTTAACGCAGCAGAGTGAGTATTAGCGTAGCTGAAAACGTTAGAAGCAGCATCACGCACACTCAAAGTGTGAATAGTAGTAGACGACAACGGAGCAGAGCCAGCGAGCGAAGCAGCAGCGGGAGCGGCGCTATTGCGCACCGCCGACGACGTTGGTACATTAGTAGAAGCAGGCGCACCAGACGGCACTAATAAATTTTTTCCAAGCGTTGTTTTATTGGCAAGTGTAGTGGTACGGCTGACGCCAGTCAACACAGCATCCGCGGCGCTGGAAGCAGCAACGAACGAATACTGCGATATTTTAGTAACTACTGAAGATAATTCACTCAAAATTGATATTTACAATAAATCTTAGACGAAAAATAAGAATATTATACATTTTTGGAAAACGGGCGTAGCCACGGACAATAACCACGCCCACATCCCATATAACGGTAATTTCCAGAAATACGAAAACTGCGATATTTTAGTAACTACTGAAGATTATTCACTTAAAATTGATATTTACAACAATTTTTAGACGAAAAATAAGAATATTATAAATTTTTGGAAAATGGGCGTAGCCACGCCCACTTATGGTTACATGTGTATATCTTGGTAACCGCTGCACCAATTTCTTTAAAACTCGGCACAGTGTTTGGCCTTGGTACACCATACCAAATAGCCGGAAATCTTTTAATTCGGACAATAACCACGCCCACATCCCATATAACGATAATTTAGAGAAATACAAAATCTTCGATAAATCAGTAAATATTGAAGCTAATTTATTCAAAATTGATGCTTGCAAAAATTCTTTTATGGTACAATTTTGGAAAATGAGCGGGGCACCGCCCACTTATGATCGCATATTTGTATATCGGTAACCGTTCTACCAATTTGTACCAAACTCGGTGTGGTTATTGTGCTTGCCACATGAAAGCAAAGCGTTGAAAATTATTGAAATCGGACTAAAATTACGGCCCCTTTTCATATAACGGTAAATTTCAGAAATGCTTGAAACTTCAATATTTCGAAATTGAAGGACGCCAATTTACTCAAAATTGATACCATCTAGCGGTATGTTGCGGAAAGGTGAAGAAACATATATTTAATACTTGCGCCGGATATTTCATGTTCGGCTCCGCCCGAACTTAGACTTTCTTACTTGTTAATATAATTTTCTTTTTTAATACGACATTTGCAAAATATTGCCTATTGGCACCAGGAATCAGNATCTAGCGGTATGTTGCGGAAAGGTGAAGAAACATATATTTAATACTTGCGCCGGATATTTCATGTTCGGCTCCGCCCGAACTTAGACTTTCTTACTTGTTAATATAATTTTCTTTTTTAATACGACATTTGCAAAATATTGCCTATTGGCACCAGGAATCAGTTTTTCGCTCTCCTGAAAAGTTATTTAAAAACATAACTGTTTTTGTTGGCGCAACGACGATATGTTGAACACGACGCTGGGGATATTTCAGACAGAATTGTCGTAGCGCGAACTGCTATTAGGCTAAAAGAAACCGGATCCTTTTGTGACATAACAAGTAATTTTTAGCAAAAAAAAACCGACTTCAACTCCCATATAAAAAATATATATATATATATATATATATATCTCATGATCCACTGATCGGATCTCAACCAGATTAGTATGGGACCACCTCTGAGACACTACCTTTCTTATCGAAATCGGTTGACGTGGTCCAAAGTTATGCGGTAACATACATACAAAAAAAAATATTCCGACGAACTGATAACCTCCTCCTTTTTTGGAAGTCGGTTAAAAAAGGAAAAGAAGGCGTTTCTCTGCTGCAGCAAATGTTTTTATAGGGCACTTTAAAACACGTTACCTCTCAAGCGCTAGTGACAGGCCATTGTGCGATTGGTATTCATTCGGTGAGACTAGGAATTCCTTTTGTATCAGCTGTCAAGAGCATGGTTGCCTCAATTGGTAACTTTCTACCAAAAGTGGTAACTTTTAAACGGTTTGGTAACTTGGTAACTTTNAATTGAAAAAGCAACAAAGTCTAAGCGGTAGAAGTTATAGCACTATTTCGGAGATCACCACATCTCCTCATCAGACTTCTTTTTTTTTAGACTTCAGCAGGAATCGAACCTGCGAATTCGATGTTCAAAGTCAGAAGCGTTAACCACTGAGCTATGGACATCCCGTAAACTCTTGTTGCTAATTCATTTTCCTTATTCAACCAACTACTATCAAGTGCAGCTGATTAGGTAACTTTTATTTAATTTTGGTAACTTTTGCAACTAAATATCTATTTGCATTACTAGAAATAAATAAATTATGTTTTGCATGTGCGTAATTACCCTGCAAAAAATGGGACTAATCCGGGATGACTCCGGGAGCAATCGCAAAGGAGCATGCGACTAATACCACTTTTGATCTCTTTATATGGAATGAACTGATCGCTTTTGTTCGGGCATGTCCTATGAAGAGACTAATTGTTCACCTTTATACCCGAAAGGGTATAAAAAGCGACTAGTCACTTTTAAAAAATACAAATAAAAATTTGCGCCAGCTGAGATTCGAACCGGGTTGCTCAGTTTTGTTAGACGAATACTCTATCTGTGTGCCAACGCCGCACATGAAATTTCATTGACTAAGTGCGTACATATCATTAAATCGTTAATAGTACCCGTTAGAGATGAGTTTTGGACTAATTGATCTCCAATTATACCCATAAGGGATGGTCGAGACTAATTGACCTCCATTAGTACCCGTATGAGACTAGTTGCGACTAATTAATGCCCAATTGTACCGGAATACTCTCTTTAGAGATTAGTCGCACAATTTTTTGCAGGGTATATATGCCCTTCGAGTTTCAGTGGCAGCACTGCTGACACTTCTACAAAATTACTTCGATAAAATTAGAGTAATCTCATATTCGAATACTGGAAAAATTTCAATTACAGTGGCAGCACCAAGGGCTGCACTTCTAAAACAACTTTCGAATTTTTTACGAGTCAAACGGACGGTTAAAAGCACCCGCAACTTGTTTTTGTGTGCCGGTGCCATTATTCCGTGAGTCGCAAATATCGTAATTGGCACAACGTCGAAACCGGTTTGTCTCCAAACCAAATTTGACAAGGGATAATGGAAAATCGCTCCACATTACATCATACTCCTACCCTGTCGGAAACACCAACAACGAAAATGAGAATAACGGCACATGCAGCAATTAATTGTATGAAAAATATTTTCTAATAAAAAAAATTGTTATAATTGTCAATAGCGTTTTCAATCTTGATAATTTATAAAGAAAATAGATTTAAACTTCTGTGCTAGAACCGGGAGTTCTTGATAAATTATCAAAAATTGACAAATTATAAAAATATTGAATTTATTAAGTCACAGATACGGAAAGTATATACACATTTGTTGTGAAATATAGCAGTTTAATTCAGTATATATTTTTCTCAGTGACGATGTGAAGATTTTGGTAGTGAAGATTTGGTAACTTTTGGTAACTTTTCTGTAGAGATTTTGGTAGAAAAAAATGTTGGCGAGTGGCAACCATGGTCAAGAGGAAGATGAAGTGGCATCATCTCCACACTTTCTTTTAGACTGTCCAACCTTCGCGAGGCTAATACCGAAGCATTTTGGCTCGCACTTCTGAACAGCTCTCAGGGACCGAAATTAGCCGCATTCAAAATTTCGTAATCGGCTCGCGGCGTTAAATTAACCCAACCCAAGCTGTACTTCTTTGCGATATGCAATAGTTGGTCACATTATACATACCGCCAAGTCGTTGACGACGGCGCCAACAATAAAAACAAACAAAATTGTAATAAGATTTAGTTGCATAATGCGCTAAAACTAATATCCGCAGGATACAAAACACTTCAGGCATGTTACGGCGGATAGGCTGTTTGTATAGTGGTGACGAACGAACTTTCGACCGGATGATTGCTTAAATTTGGTAAGATTTATACGCAAGTGTGAACTCAATGAATTCTAAAAAACATACTCGTCAACACATATATTTACGTTCACACACTCGCGCGCTCACACAGCTACGATGTACTAGGGATGTTAATTTTTTAGTCCCGAGGCTTAGATATTCATTACTTTTCAACAACTTCAATCGAAAAAATTGCTTCTATCTCTCCTACCATAAAATAAATAACAAATAAATGGGTTTGGCACCTACTTTTTTATTTAAAGTGGTGTTTTTATTTCTTCTCTCTGATGTCAGGATTTATTTTAAAGAACTTTGTAATTTCAAAGATATGGCTAATTCCAAAAATTATGTCAAAAATTCAACTAAATGTTGAATAAAAATTTGGGTACCAAATGAAAGAGCAAATTTCTTTAAAATATAAAAAATTTAAAATTTTTTGGATTCACAAGGACGAATAGGTAATTTTGTAAGCTGATAAAGTTAGAAGGACGAAATTCGAGGATGTTATCGAGTTTATATAAGTTCTTAACATATAATTTTTTCACAAGTACATATGGCGAAATTTCCAGGATACAATTTTAAAAGGACATTTGCAATACTTACTAGTCCTTATGTACCAAAAAATTGAACTGGATTGAATTCTACAGAATTTCCTCTTTAGAGCATCCAGAGATGCCATGTTGATTGGGATCAATTATTCCTTTTATTGCAAATGATAATTTCTCTTTAACCACTTTTTCAAAAAGTTTTGAGAAAGTAGTTAATTTAGATATTGGCCTATAATTTCGAACGCCATTTTTGCTCCCTGATTTAAAAGTTGGAGTAATTGAAGTAATTTTCCACTGATCTAAAAACACACCAGATGACAGGGAAAGATGAATGATGAAAGTTAAGGGCATGCAAAGCGAATAGTTAGAAAAAAAGATGAGAGCCCATCAAGGTCACTTTTTAGTGAAGATTCTAGGGAGGAGATGCCCTTGATAACATCTGACTGTGTCATCGTCATAGCCCCAAAGTTTATCATCTGTGAGCCAGTAGCTAAAGTTGACATACCGAAGTTTAGAGAGTCACTAACAAAATTGGATTTAAAATAGTCAGCAAAAAGATTTACTGAGTCCGATATGCTAGTAGAACAGTTATCATTAAAATTCATACACACTGGGATATTCGAGCACCCTTTTTTCGAACGAATAAAATTCCAGAAGGCATTGGGGTTAATCTTTAGCTCATCTTCATAACGGGAGATGTAGCTATTATACAAATATTTATCAAGTTCATTAAATTCATTCATAAACCAGGTATACTTATCCTTATAAATGATATTATTGGTGGCTTTGAATAATTTAAAATACTTATTTCTTTTATTTGTTAGCCTCTTTAGCTTTTTGGTTTACCAGGGTAGCTTATGCAAACGCACAGGAAGTAAAGAAAGATTACTTTTTAAGACAGTATATATATAACGTAAAAAAGCTTCATAACATTCCGTGAGATTTTTGAAATGAAAAACAGAATACCAATCAACTTCGGAGATGATTGAGTTTAAGGCGTCGAAATTAGCATCACGAAAATTAAAAGAACGGGGACCACTAATACTAGTGGGAATAAAATTACAAAATTGAAGAGACAAAGACAGCGGAACATGATGCATATCAGATCTGCAAATGGGAAAAGAGCATTCATCTAACTGAAATATCAGGTTCTCATCAACAAAAATTAGGTCCAAGATATTGCCAAGCATATTATGAATAGAATTAATTTGAGTAAGATTAAGACTGAAAAGGCTATCTAAAACGTTAATTTCAAATAGGTACCTTAGATTGGAAGGGGTTAGAACATTATTATTTAGCAAGTTAGACCAAGAGATCTTATTCAGATTGAAATCTCCTAAAATGCAGAAATTACTTTCTCCATTCTTGTCATAGATATCAAGAAGGTTATTGACATGAGCGGCATATAAAGATTCTGAGCTACTAGGTGGGATATAGGACACACAAATAAGCAATTTACCGAAGGTGCCAAAAGTACATACACAGAGTTGGTCAAGTAAGGAGTCGTCATCCATAAGTTGAAAGACTGAAGATCTTAAGGTACGCCTAATCGCCATTAGGACGCCTCCGCCTCTATTGCATCCCGTTTTTTCAGAATATCGGTCCTTGCGGTATGTTTGAAATAAAACCGGGTCGAAAAATTCCGCATCAAAAAAGTCTTTATTGAGCCAAGTTTCAACTAAGACATACACATCAAATTCACAACGCGATGTGAATAAAAATACTTCTCTCGCTTTTGTTCGCATACCCGAGATATTTTGATAATAAAGTCTTAAATTTAGATTATTAGAGATCCTATGAGAAGAATTAATATTAGACTTAATACTATGATCCGTTCTGATCCTTTGGAAAAAAGCGAAATGGCCGAACACTAATACCTGCCGGCCAAAGATTAGGATCCAAAAGTTTACTATAGAATGCAGGTGGAACGCCAAGTTTAAAGTTGATGTGCTGAATATCATCAAGCGAAGTCTCTTTCTTCAGAAGTTTAAAGCAGGATAAAAAGTTACTTGCAATACCGGAGTGCTTTCCAACATAAGAAATTATATTTTCAGCGGAAACTGACAGTTTAAATGAAGATACATGAACCCATTTCTTTTTGGCAATAACGTCAAGCTCAGTAGACACATTCCGCCCAGCAACTACATTTTTTCGCCTAGAAGCATTCTTATTAGGCACATTAGCCGTATTGGTGAGATCCCAAGTAGAGTCAAAAACAGTGTGATTGTTAGGAGAGGCCGAAGCGCCAGCAGAGCCATGAACAGTATCAGCAGAGCATGTAACTAAATTCGATGTTAACGCAGCAGAATGAGTATTAGCGTAGCTTAAAACGTTAGAAGCAGCATCACGCACAATCAAAGTGGGAATAGTAGTAGACGACAACGGAGCAGAGCCAGCGAGCTAAGCAGCAGCGGGAGCGGCGCTATTGCACACCGCCGACGACGTTGGTACATTAGTAGATGCAGGCGCACCAGACGGCACTAATAAATTTTTTCCGAGCGTTGTTTTATTGGCAAGTGTAGTGGTACGGCTGACGCCAGTCAACACAGCATCCGCGGCGCTGGAAGCAGCAACGAACGAATACGTAGGTGGGGTGACATGCGATGATGACGAACAATTATTATTATCTGCACTTACTTTATAAGTGGGAGCATTATCACAATTCCTTTTGGCGATAGCGGCCATAACATAACCATGCAAATCTTTGACCTGTACTGTCAGTAGAGCAATCGCTTCGTCTTTTTTGATTATATTATTATATTATTTTTAATATAATTTTCTTTTTTAATACGACATTTGCAAAAAATTGCCTATTGGCACCAGGAATCAGTTCTCCTGAAAAGTTATTTAAAAACACATAACTGTTTTTGTTGGCGCAGCGACGATATGTTGAACACGGCGCTGGAGATATTTCAGACAGAATTGTCGCAGCGCGAACTGCAATTAGGCTAAGAGAAACCGGATCCTTTTGTGACATAAAAAAGGAAAAGAAGGCGTTTCTCTGCTGCAGCAAATGTTTTTATAGGGCACTTTAATACACGTTACCTCTCAAGCGCTAGTGATGGGGGTTCTGACAGTCCATTGTGCGATTGGTATTCATTCGGTGAGACTAGGAATTTCTTTTGTATCAGCTGTCAAGAGCATGGTTGCCTCAATTGGTAACTTTCTATCAAAAGTGGTAACTTTTAAACGGTTTGGTAACTTGGTAACTTTCATTTAATTTTGGTAACTTTTGCAACTAAATATCTATTTGCATTACCAGAAATAAATAAATTATGTTTTGCATGTGCGTAATTATATATGCCCTTCGAGTTTCAGTGGCAGCACTGCTGACACTTCTACAAAATTACTTCGATAAAATTAGAGTAATCTCATATTCGAATACTGGAAAAATTTCCATTACAGTGGCAGCACCAAGGGCTGCACTTCTAAAACAACTTTCGAATTTTTTACGAGTCAAACGGACGGTTAAAAGCACCCGCAACTTGTTTTTGTGTGCCGGTGCCATTATTCCGTGAGTCGCAAATATCGTAATTGGCACAACGTCGAAACCGGTTTGTCTCCAAACCAAATTTGACAAGGGATAATGGAAAATCGCTCCACATTACATCATACTCCTACCCTGTCGGAAACACCAACAACGAAAATGAGAATAACGGCACATGCAGCAATTAATTGCATGAAAAATATTTTCTAATAAAAAAAAAAATTGTTATAATTGTCAATAGCGTTTTCAATCTTGATAATTTATCAAGAAAATAGATTTAAACTTCTGTGCTAGAACTGGGAGTTCTTGATAAATAATCAAAAATTGACAAAATATAAAAATATTGAATTTATTAAGTCACAGAAACGGAAAGTATATACACATTTGTTGTGAAATATAGCAGTTTAATTCAGTATATTTTTTTCTCAGTGACGATGTGAAGATTTTGGTAGTGAAGATTTGGTAACTTTTGGTAACTTTTCTGTAGAGATTTTGGTAGAAAAAAATGTTGGCGAGTGGCAACCATGGTCAAGAGGAAGATGAAGTGGCATCATCTCCACACTTTCTTTTAGACTGTCCAACCTTCGCGAGGCTAATACCGAAGCATTTTGGCTCGCACTTCTGAACAGCTCTCAGGGACCGAAATTAGCCGCATTCAAAATTTCGTAATCGGCTCGCGGCGTTAAATTAACCCAACCCAAGCTGTACTTCTTTGCGATATGCAATAGTTGGTCACATTATACATACCGCCAAGTCGTTGACGACGGCGCCAACAATAAAAACAAACAAAATTGTAATAAGATTTAGTTGCATAATGCGCTAAAACTAATATCCGCAGGATACAAAACACTTCAGGCATGTTACGGCGGATAGGCTGTTTGTATAGTGGTGACGAACGAACTTTCGACCGGATGATTGCTTAAATTTGGTAAGATTTATACGCAAGTGTGAACTCAATGAATTCTAAAAAACATACTCGTCAACAGATATATTTACGTTCACACACTCGCGCGCTCACACAGCTACGATGTACTAGGGATGTTAATTTTTTAGTCCCGAGGCTTAGATATTCATTACTTTTCAACAACTTCAATCGAAAAAATTGCTTCTATCTCTCCTACCATAAAATAAATAACAAATAAATGGGTTTGAGACCTACTTTTTTTTAAAGTGGCGTTTTTATTTCTTCTCTCTGACTTTATTTTAAAGGACTTTGTAATTTCAAAGATATGGTTAATTCCAAAAATTATTCAAAAATTCAACTAAATGTTGAATAAAAATTTGGGTATCAAATGAAAGAGCAAATTTCTTTAAAATTTAAAAAATTTCAAATTTTTTTTATTCACAAGGACGAATAGGTAATTTTGTGAGCTGATAAAGTTAGAAGGACGAAATTCGAGGATGTTATCGAGTTTATATAAGTTCTTAACATATAATTTTTTCACAGGCAAATATTGCGAAATTTCCAGGATACAATTTTAAAAGGACATTTTCAATACTTACTAGTCCTTATGTACCAAAAAATTGAACCTGATTGAATTCTACAGAATTACCTCTTTAATTTGATACCCATACTTGTTCTCTAAGAACATTTCACTGAATTTGTTAAATCATTTTTGGATTACTGATGTCAGAGTGAAAAACTAGAAAAGCAATTTTACTATATTTGGCCCATGGTTTCGCGAATATATTGATTTTTGTGTGCAAAATTTACTATCGCACGGTGTTATATGTAGAATGAGCTAGACATTTATAAAAAACTAGCAGACCCGGCGAACTTCATCCCGCCCAAAATAAATTTTTTGTATTGAAATACGTTGGTCCAACATTTTCACCAACAGTTCACGTTTACGATTTTCAGTGACGCATTTATCTTCTAATATTACGGTTTGGTGGTTGTCACAATGAATATTTCCATTGCCGTCTTAAATAGCCTAGCAAAAGTGTATATGAATACAAAGGCACGTAATAATTTCAGTGCGTTTGAAGAGCGCCACGCCCCCTTTTCAAATAGCCCATATTTTCTCTAAGAGTATAGGATCGATTTCATATATCTCCATACCATGTTCGAGTACTCTACCATGAACACTTCCAGAGATATGCAGTGTGAAAAATTCGGTTTGTATGGGATGTACTACGCTGCTTTTTTCAATATCCCTATGGGATTAATTTTATATATCTTGTTCATAGAAAGTTCCAGTACTCTTCCATGAACACCTTTTCCGATTACCACAATTTTTCTCCATGAGTATGCGATTGTTTTTATACCCGAGCGCACTTGTGCACAAGGGTATTATAACTTTGTTCACATAACGGTTGTTTGTAACAGGCAAAACGAATCGAGATAGATATAGACAAATGTATACATAAATGATCAGGATGAAAAGAGAAATCGATTAAGCGGTGACTGTCTGTCCGTCCGTCCGTCCGTCTGTCCGTCTGTGCACACGATAACTCGAGTAAAAATTGAGATATCTTAACGAAACTTGGTATGTGCACTTCTTTCGGGCGTAGGACGGATGGTATTGAAAATGGGCAAAATCGGACAATAACCACGCCTACCTCCCATATAACGGTAATTTTCAGAAATACAAAAACTGCGATATTTTAGTAACTACTGAAGATAATTCACTCAAAATTGATA
>NW_016160725.1:0-27968 GCF_001687245.7 Rhagoletis zephyria | reverse complement strand
CACTTATGATCACATATATGTATCTCGGTAACCGTTCTAGCAATTTGTACCAAACTCGGTGTGGTTATTGTACTTGCCACATAGAAGCAAAACGTTGAAACTTATTGAAATCGAACTAAAATTACGGCCGCTTTTCATATAACAGTAAATTTCAGATATGCTTGAAACTTCAATATTTCGAAATTTAAGGACGCTAATTTACTCAAAATGGATACACCTCGGTTTACCATGTAGCGGTAGCTTTCGGAAAGGTGAAAAACATATATTTAATACTTGCGCCGGGTATTTAATGTTCGGCTCCGCCCGAACTTAGACTTTTTTACTTGTTATTTATCCTGTACATACAAAGTTCCAGTACTCTTCCACGAACACCTTTTCCGATTACCACAATTTTTCTCCATGAGTATGCGATTGTTTTCATATATCTCCATACCATGTTCGAGTTCTCTTCCATGAACACTTCCAGAGATATGCAGTGCGAAAAATTCGGTTTGTATGGGAGGTGCCGCGCCGCCTTTTCCAATAGCCCCAATGTTTATTCATGACTATGCGATTGATTATATATATCTTGAACATACCAAGTTCCAGTACTCTACCATGAACACATCCAGAGATATGCAGTGTGAAAATTTCGGTTTGTATGGGATGTGCTACGCTGCTTTTTTCAATAGCCCTATGGGATTGATTTTATATATCTTGTTCATACAAAGTCCCAGTACTCTTCCATGAACACCTCCAGAGACATGCAGTGTGAAAAATTCGATTTGTATGGGATGTGCCACGCCTCATTTTCCGATAACCACAATTTTTCTCCATGAGTATGCGATTTCTTTCATATATCTCCATACCGTGTTCAAGTCCTCTTCCATGAACATTTTCCGGGATATGCAGTATGAAAAATTCGGTTTTATGGGAGGTGCCACGCCCCTTTTTCTAATAGCTCCAAGTTTTCTTCGTGACTATGCGATCAATTTTATATATCTTGTACATACCAAGTTCCAGTACTCTACCATGAACATTTCTAGAGATATGCAGTGCGAAAAATTCGGTTTGTAGGGGAGATGCCACGCCGCTTTTTCCCATAGCCCCAATGTTTCTTCATGACTATGGGATTGATTTTATATATCTTTTACATACCACGTTCCAGAACTCTTCCATGAACACATCCAGAGATATGCAGTGCGAAAAATTCGGTTTGTATGGGAGATGCCACGCCGCTTTTCCCAATAGCCACAATGTTTCTTCATGACTATGGGATTAATTTTATATATCTTTTACATACCACGTTCCAGAACTTTTCCATGAGGACATCCAGAGATATACAGTATGAAAAATTCGATTTGTATGGGAGGTGCCAAGCCTCCTTTTCCAATAACCACAATTTTTCTTCGTCCGTATACGATTGCTTTCATATATCTCCATATCATGTTCGAGTCCTCTTCCATGAACATTTTCCGGGATATGCAGTATGAAAAATTCGGTTTGTATGGGAGGTGTCACGCCCCTTTTTCTAATAGCCCCAATTTTTTTTCATGACCATGTGATTGATTTCATATTTCTCCATACCAAGTTCCACTACTCTATCATGAACACTTCTCGAGATATGCAGTATGAAAAATTCGGTTTGTATGGAAGGGGCCACGCCCCCTTTTCCAATAACCGCAATTTTTCTTTATGAGTATGCGATTGTTTTCATATATCTCTATACCATATTCGAGGACTCTACCATGAACACATCCATAGATATACAGTATGAAAAATTCGGTTTGTATGGAAGGGGCCACGCCCCCTTTTCCAATAACCGCAATTTTTCTTTATGAGTATGCGATTGTTTTCATATATCTCTATACCATATTCGAGGACTCTACCATGAACACATCCATAGATATACAGTATGAAAAATTCGGTTTGTATGGGAGGTGCCACGCCCCCTTTTCCAATAACCGCAATTTTTTTCCTTGAGTATGCGACTGTTCATATATATCCGTACCATGTTCGAGTACTCTGCCGTGAACACTTCCAGAGGTATGCAATATGAAAAATTCGGTTTGTATAAGAGGTGCCACGCCCCCTGCACCTAGCGGTATGAAATACTCTTTACATACGATTCACATACCTACCATATATATACAAAAAATTTCATAAAGTATCAGATCGGTCGAGCCGTTTAGGAGGAGTTCGACCACTAACACCGTGACGCGAGATTTTTATATATAACGAAATATAGCCAATACTGGTCAAGAGAATTATTCTATTATTGCGATCAGTTCTTCTTCTTCTTAATTGGCGCTGTAACCGCCTAAGCGATTTTGGGCGAGTCCAAAACAGCACGCCAGTCATTTCTTTTCTGTGCTAACTGACGCCAATTGGAAATTCCAAGTGAAGCCAAGCCTTCTCTACCTAGACTTTCAACTCAGAGGAGGCCTTCCTCTTCCTCTGTTACTAGCATCGCGGCCCGCGTTGAATACTTTCAGAGCAAGAGCGTTTCTGTCCATTCGAACTACATGGGCAAGCCAGCGGAGCCGCTGAATTTTCATTCGCTGCACTATGTCTATATTGTTGTAAAGCTCATAAAGCTCATCGTTAAATCGTCTGCGGTATTCACCATCGCCAACGCGTAAAGGCCCGCAAATCTTCCGCAGAATCTTTATCTCGAAAACTCGAAGAGCCGCTTCATCGGATGTTTTCATTGTCCATGCCTCCGCGCCATATACCAGCACAGGCATGATGAGTGACTTATAGAGTGTGATCTTTGTACGACGAGAGAGGACTTTACTTCTCAATTGCCTACTCAGTCCAAAGTAGCACTTGTTGGCAAGAGTTATTCTCCGTTGAATTTCAGGTTGACATTATTATTGGTGTTAATTCGGTTCGCAAATAAACGAAGTCGTCTACTTTTTCAAACTTGTAACTGTCAACAGTGACGTCGGTGCCAAAACGCCTATGCACTGACTGTTTATGTGATGACAGGAGATACTTCGTTTTGTCCTCGTTGACTACCAGACCCATTCGCTGTGTTTCTCTATCCAATCCCGAGAAGGCAGAACAGATGTAGCCCTTGTTTTTACCGATAAAATCGATGTCGTAGGCATACACCAGCAATTACACGCTCTTGTGAAGTATTCTTCCTGAGCAGTTCAGTTATGCGACTCATATTATCTTCTCCAACATCAGATTAAAGAAATCACATGAAAGGGATTCACATTGCCTGAAACCTCGTTTAGTGTCAAACGGTTCGGAGAGGTCCTTCCCAATTCTGACGGAGCTGGTGGTATTGCTCAACGTCATTTTACACAACCGTATTACCAAATTCAGACATCGCGGCATAAAAGCAACTTCTGTTCGTGATGTCGAAAGCGGCTTTGAAATCGACATATAGATGCAGTGTGTCGATCCTATTCCCGGGGGTATTTTCCAAGATTTGGCGTATTGGGAATACCTGATCTATGGTGGATTTGCCAGGTCTAAAACCACACTGATAAGGTCCAATCAGTTCGTTGACGATGGGCTTCAGTCTTTCGCTCAATATACTCGTTAAGACCTTATAACATATGCTTAGAAGGCTGATTCCGCGGTATTTGGCGCGAATGGCGGGGTCGCCTTTCTTTGGACAGAGCACACTTAAATTCCAGTCGTCGCGCATGCCTTCATCTGATCATATTCTGCATAAGAACTAATGCATGCACCTTATCAACTCCTCGCCGCCGTCAGCTCCAGCAGCTTTGTTGTTTTTCAAGCGCGCTTTCGCTATTCGTACCTGGTCATCGACTGAGGACTCGGACTCGTCTTCTCCACTAATGTCAGCGCTGCTAGCATTCAGTAGGGTGGAAAAGTCTTTTATTCCATAATTTAAGTACATTCTGGATATCGGTCACTAGGTTGGCATTGGTGTTCTTACAGGAGTTCAGCCTGGTCTTTAAATCTTCCGTAAGTCGCCTAACCCTCTGGTAAAATTTTCGGGCGTTTTTCCTGTCGGCCAGCATCTCAAGCTCTTCGCACTCATGTATTTCCGTCAGTTCAAATTACAAATCCCAAAAATCCCAGAATTTGTTGCCAAGAATCCCGAGATTATTGGGACCTAAAAAAGGCCGGGATCCCGGGATTAATATTCTTACTCATCATGCCCGTGATGGTATATGAAAGCCCAGGTGGAGAAGGCTCACTTGTCATTTCCAATTGGCTTCAGTTTACACGGAAGAGAAACGTCTAGCGTGCTTTTTTGAACTCAGCCAAAATCGCTTGGGCGGTTATGGCGCCACATAAGAAGAAGAAGAATAAGATATATTACAGCCTAGTAGTAACAAATTGGGAAGATAGAGCAGAGAATACAAACCGAGAGTTTGAAATTGCTTGACTATTTTCAGTGCACTTTCAATTGCAGACAGCAAAATCGAAAAAGAGGCATGAAATCATCAGTGTTGCAACGATGTCATGTAAAACTGTACCGTAGAGAAACAAAAAATTGATCAAATATATCACTATTTTTTTTTAAGTATCAAAGTATGAAGTTAGAAAAAGCTGATAAAAAATGCTATTTGTTTTCATACCTTTGCTTTTTATTATTGCCAATAACCAAAAATCATGCACATGCTTATGGGCAAAACTAAAAAATAGGTACACTCTCCAAAAAAAATTTTTATTTTTAAATTTGTGAGCACACCTATGTTTTATATATAATTTTATTCGTACTCTCTTAATGAATCGATTAATATAAGTGTAATTCATTTTCATCAAGTGCTTCAAAAGTTAGACGAGGAATAAACATGAAATAGAAAACAAAAGAATAAGCTGGGTTCAAATTACGTTGTTCAAGTTGTAAAATTTGAGTAAAGATTTTGAAAGTTGAACTCACTTAATTGGGACGTTCTTAATTCAATGGCATCTCCCGTTTTACCAGATTGGCTCCGGTTTTCGAGATAACGGTATTTGAAGATTTGATTAAATTTTAACTATTTTATAAATTACTCCATCAGTTTTGAAGTTATTTTACTAAACTTTTGCACATAACGGTTTTTTAATATTACCTTAATTATTCCTTAAAATTATCGAAATGGTTGCACTTTAACGTATAGCTCCAATACAACTGATTACTCAGATATGTGTTTTTGCGCTATAACTCTAATTTCATATCTGAATAATAAATTGTATGCGTGCTATATGTTAAAGTGAACCTATACTAAATTTTTACATGCTTAATTGGAGGAGTTATAACGCAAAACAACGTCTCTGGTCAATCAGTTGTATGGGAGCTATATTTTAGAGTAAACCGATTTCGATGATTTTATGAGATGGTGAAGGAAATGTTAAAATACAAGCGTGTGCAAAATTGTAGTAAAATATCTTCAAAACGGAGGGAGTTTTTTTATAAAATAGTTAAAATTTAATCAAAGTTTCAAGTACCGCTATCTCCAAAACTGGAGACAATCGGGAAAAACTGGGGACGCGATTGAATTTAAAAGGCTCGAATTAAGTAGGAGCAACTATCAGAACCTTTGTCGAAAAAAATTTGATTTGATACCACGCTCGAAATATTCTGACTATAAGAAGGAAAATAATTAAAAGTACTAAATCGGCGTTTTCGCACACTTCTAGAGAACATTTCTTTGAAGCATTTTACAGGTATATACAACGTTATAAGGTTAGTTATAAAAATATTTAGATCGTTTCGACGTATTTTCCAAATGTGCCTTCAAATAAGATATTTTTGGAATAAAAATTACGCTCGAGATCGCAGAATATTTTATCTTTAAAACATGGTTTATTCTGAAAGCACACCTCTTGCTAAGTTGTCAAATTATTCGTAATTGTTTGAAGAATACGATACATACTTAAAAAGTTCTTAAAGTTAAATGCTTCAAAAACTATACGCGATAAACCGAAAATGTTGAAAATGGTGAAATGTGGAGTTACAGACTTTGAGTTACTTGCCATTTCGTTATTTTTTAATGCACACTTTTCTTACCTACTACATATGAAGTATGCACATAAGTGCTAAATGCCCATTAAATTTCAAATGGGAATATGGTGTGCTTCAAAAGTTATGACATAATTAGTTTTGCCCCTCTTAAAAATTACATAAAAAATTCACTTGTTTTCATAATTTTTTTAATTTAAACACCTATAATTCAAAAGTTTTGCAGCAAATTGATCCAAATCTTTTTTGAGGCTTCAAGTATAAGTCAATGAATTATATCCAAAAGCAACCAGCTTGATATAGTTTCCAACAGTGAAAATAAAGCTAAATAACACCAAGGTTACCTGTTTTTTAGATTTGCCCTTATATATACATACATATTGTGGCAAATACTGCGGCAACGCGAAGCGAACAACAAGAAAGTGGCAGAATGTTCGAGTAATGACGTAGAATATTCGAAAGCGAGAAACGTCAAGTGGATGAATACTCCAAGCAGCGGGAGATTGTGCGATAGACGGCAGAACGTTCTAGAACGTTCTGCTACAGCGCACACAAGTCAGTTGCGAGTCAGGCAGCTACAAGTTCAGTTCAAAGTGTAAATTGCTTTAACGATTATTGTCAAGTGTTGTTACTGCATTAGCGGGTATTGTTAAGTATTTGTTGTACAATTAAATTAATTGTACTGTAATTTGGTCATCTTCAGCGTTTATTTAACAATCCAGCGATACGAGCCCAGCGAGTTTTGGTAAATCCATCAAGTAGTCGAGGATAATCGTAGCATATGGTGTCAGAATTGGTATTGTTAAATAAATTCCTTAGGAGGAAGTCCTGAAAATGGCAAAAATTCAAGAGCTGAATATTGGGGAACTCAAACAACAGGACTTGGAAAAGCGAAATTTATCAACCGTCGAAGAAAAGTGGAGTTACTATCACGGCTTCGAGAGGCTATGGAAAAGGAAGGCATCGACGTTGACAAATACGACGTGTTCGAAGTATCCAGGGAAAGGTTGTGATCAGCAGAGGATGCAAAGTCAAGCATTTAAGCCTGATGCCCAGGTTGAGGTTATACATGTCCGGTCAATAAAGTTGACTTTGGCAGACGGGCGAGATACAGAAGCAAGGTTCAGTAGCGCATCGAACCGAGAGGGCTTCCAGGAAGCTGATTTAGTGTTGTGTTGTACAAGCCTCATCGGAAGCAAGGCTTCACCTCCAAACAACAAAGCAACAGGAGAGGTCAGTATAAGATTGTCAAATGGCTGAATGACGTCGTGTATCGAATCCAGATCGTTGGGAGACCGAGAACCAAGATGGAGGTGGTCGACTTGAAAAGGCTTGCAGTATTTGGAGCAGCAAGTGTGTCTGATCGAGACGAGGTGGAGGGCAGTGTGGCGAATACTGCGGCAACGCGAAGCGAACAACAATAAAATGGCAAAATATTCAGGGATTGACCTAGAATATTCGACAGCGAGAAACGTCAAGTGGATGAATACTGCGAATAGCGAGAGAATGTGCGATAGACGGCAGAACGTTATAGAGTTGAAATGAGTGCGAGCGCAGATATATAAGGTCGCTGCTACAGCGAACACAGGTCAGTTCTATTCAGCAAGCTGTAAGTTCAGTTGTATTAGCAAGTTTTGTTAAGTGTTTTAATTGCTTCAACGAGTATTGTAAAGGGTTTGTTGTAAAGTCAATTGTACTGTAATATGATAATATTGGGGGTTTATTTAACAACCCAGGGATTTTTGGTAAATCTGTCAAGTAGTCAAGGGTAATCGTAACAATATGTATGTATGTACATTACACCACGCCAAAAAATAAAAAATAAACCTGCAATGCGACAGGAATAAGACTCAAATTTTAAAAAATCTAAGCATGCATAATAATTAAATGGCCTGTAATAAATGTACATAACAGGACAGAAACTAATAGTTATTTTTTTTAAAGTCACTTTGGCCACATATATATATAAATGTCATTTCCTGATAATAAACAAACCGCTTATTTAAATTAAACAAGTTCGGTATTAAATGAAAGAGGACTAAAATAGCTTTAAAACTGTCTAAATGAAGAGAGCCACCTATTGAAAAATATTTCAATAATAAATGTTATTTAATTACCATAGAACAAACCTTGGGCCAGGTATATGGATTTCTTTTGTATTATGTTATAAAAAAAAGAAGTAAGAAAGTATAAGTTCGGGCGTAGCCGAACAATAAATACCCGGCGCAAGTATTAAATATACGTTTTTCACCTTTCCGAAAGCTACCGCTACATGGTAAGCTGGGGTTTATCAATTTTGAGTAAATTAGCGTCCTTAAATTTTGAAATATTGCAGTTTCAAGCATTTATGAATTTTACCGTTATATGAAAAGCGGCTGTACTTTTAGTCCGATTTCAATAATTTTTAGTGCTTTGCTTTTCTGTGGCAAGAACAATAACCATACCGAGTTTGGTACAAATTGGTAGAACGGTTACCGAGACACATATATGTGATCATAAGTGGGCGGTGCCACGTCCATTTTCCAAAATTATATCATAAACGCATTTCTTGGTAAAGAATTGTTGTAGGCATCAATTTTGAATAAATTAGCTTCAATATTTACTGATTTATCGAAGATTTCGTATTTCTCTAAATTACCGTCATATGGGATGGGAGCGTGGTTATTTTCCGATTCTAAAAATTTTCTGCCATTTGATATGCCGTACTAAGGCCAATTTGGAAGTTGGTGCAGCGGTTCCTAAGATATACACATATAACCATAAGTGGGCGTTTATAATATTCATATTTTTCGTCTAAATTATTGTAAATATCAATTTTCAGTGAATAATATTTAGTAGTTACTAAAATATCGCAGTTTTCGCATTTCTGAAAATTACCGTTATATGGGAGGTAGGCGTGGTTATATTCCGATTTTGCCCGTTTTCAATACCATCCGTCCTACGCCCGAAAGAAGTGCACGTACCAAGTTCAGTTCAGATATATCAATTTTTACTCGAGTTATCGTGTGCACAGACGGACGGGCGGACCGACGGACAGACAGTCACTGCTTAATCGATGTCTCTTTACATTCCGCTCATTTATGTATACATTCGTCTATATCTATCTCGATTCGTTTTGCCTGTTACAAACAACCGTTATGTGAACAAAGTTATAATGCCCTTGTGCAAAAGTGCGCTCGGGTATAAAAATATAAATAGCGGTGGTAACCTTCGTTTGTTATTTCTGTTTAAAAGCTATTTCTGTCCTCTTTCATTTGACACGAATATATATTTAATTTGGATACGCGGTTTATTTATTATCAGGACAACTTTTATATAAATACTAGCAGACCCGGCGAACTTCGTCCCGCCCAAAATTTTTATATATTTTATTGAAACTTTTTGGTCCAACATTTTTACCAACAATTCACGTTTACGATTTCCATTGGCACATTTGTCTGCCAAGATTAAGGTTTGGTGGTTATTTGCCGCTTTAAATAACCTTAGGAAAGTGTTAAACTATGTTCACATTACCAACATAAAATACTTACTTTCGTTTAAAATACCTCACTAAATTAAGTGCGTTCATACACGCGTTTCTTTATTTGTCTTGACAGCTTTGTAGCAACCCTGTGTTATTGTTTATTTAACGAAAAGCGATCGCGAATGTGAGTAATTGCGTATATTTTTATATTCTGAGTTGTTTGTGGTAATTTTTTAGATTTTAGATGAGTGATCAAAAGAGAAAGCTTCTGGAAATATTTTACAAACTACCACGCGCGATTATTAAAAACAAAAACGTCCAAACACAATGACATATCAGTTGTGGGACAATACTTTTTTCGATTATTATCGATAAAATTAGAGCCGACACTGATTTGTTCGTGCTTTGGTTCTTGGTTTAAGATAAACTACGTACTTTCATCTTAATTTACTGAGAGACTTTACAAGGCGAAATTACTTAGTTTGTAATTAATTTATGCGTAAATTAAGATTGACCTCTAAATTACGCCAATGGGAACATAGTTTTAAATCCGTTCTTGAAATTCACCAGTTGTGCGGCATTTCATAGTCACGGTTATTCGCAAAGCGAAATAAATTTTTTCCTCTTCACTCCCTGGCGGCAACAATGACCCGGTTCTATAGTGAATGTCCTAGAAGCTTTACAGTATAGTAGGTGGCAATTTCAAAATGGGTGGGTAAATCATTGTTCTACAGAAATGCAATATACATATACTTATTTCAGACGAAATACCTTAAAAGTTTGAATGCACAATAATATTCAAAGTCACATCCATTGGGCCAATTGCAACGCAGGAGCGTTCGATATACTCAATGGTGCAACAGGTCGATTTAATCTGACCTTCACGGCCCCTTTTCTCACTTGTCTATTTTTAGTAATAGCTCGACTTCAGCACCACTTGGCAGCACGTTTTTGCAATAGTATTGCATACATATTTAAAACATTAGCCAAATCGGATCATAAATAAGATTTTTAGTAATAACTCAACTACAGCGCCAACTGTCGGATTAAATTGTGAAACTAAACCATCCAGAGACGCACTCAAATACACAAAAAGTTTCGTTAAAATCCGTACAACCATTTAGGAGGATTTCACTCACAAACACACCTACAGAAGAATAAAAAAATTCATTCAAAGATAGCTAAAGGTCGGTAGGTTTGTAGGCCTCACACCCCTTTCAAATAGCCCAAATTTTCTCCATGAGTATGGGCTTGATTTCAACTATATACATATCTCCATACGAAGTTCCAGTACTGTACCATGAATACTTTCAGAGATATGCAGTATCCAGAGACGCACTCAAATACACAAAAAGTTTCGTAAAATCCGTACAACCATTTAGGAGGTTTCACTCACAAACACACCTACAGAAGAATAAAAAAATTCATTCAAAGATAGCTAAAGGTCGGTAGGTTTGTAGGCCTCACACCCCTTTTCAAATAGCCCAAATTTTCTCCATGAGTATGGGCTGGATTTCAACTATATACATATCTCCATACGAAGTTCCAGTACTGTACCATGAATACTTTCAGAGATATTCAGTATAAAAATTCGATTTATATGTGAGGAGCCACGCCCCCCTTTCCAACAGCTGCCCTCTTTCTTCATGAGTATGCGATTGATTTCGTATATCTCCATACCAAGTTCCAGAACTCTACCATGAACACTTCCAAAGATAGGCAGTATGAAAAATTCGGTTTGTATGGGAGATGTCACACCCCTTTTTACAATAGCTAAAATTTTTCTCCAAGGGTATGCGATTGATTTCGTATATCTCCATACCAATTTCCAAAACTCTACCATGCACACTTTCAGAGATATGTAGCATGAGAAAATCGGTTTGTATGGGAAGTGCCACGCCCCCTCTACATATAGATTTTTTCAGCCTAAAACCATCCTTGGGACACGTGCGCAAGGTGGCAGTTTCAAAAAAATCGGTTCAGCCGCTCTCGAGCCTTGCGAAAACTAACAAACGGCTTTCTAACTATAAATTAGTTGAGATATATTATATATTATAATTATATTTTGACAGTATCCGTTGTTTCTGATTGGCGCAAAAAAATCTTGCCTAGTGACGAATTCGCCCCTTGATATGGTCGTTACATAAGGCTATTTATATTCGAAATTGCATGAAAATTGGAAAACAGGAATCTATAAGCTTATCCAGGCAAAAAGCTACCTATGTACCGAATTTTAAGCAAATCGGACCATAAATACGATTTCTTCGAACAGATCGNGATACGATTTCTTCGAACAGATCGGTCCCTGGTTCACTTCTTGGAAAAAATTGATCACATATGCTAATACATGCTAAAAAGCTACTTGCGCACCGAATTTTAAGCAAATCGGACTATAATAAGATTTTTTCGAATAGACCGGTCCCTGGTCCACCTACCCGAAAAAAGTAAACATTTTTTAGCCTAAAACATGGGGGTTACCGAAAGCTATTTGTATAAAAAATTTCATGAAACCCGGCCCAGCCGTTCGCGAGATTACCTGTTACAAAAAAAAGGGACTTCACTTTATATAATTAGTATAGATAGATTTGGCCAAGGTGACTTTGAAAAAACAATAACTGTTATTTTAGGTCCCTGGTATATACTTTTACTGTTTCGAGTATTTTCATTGATTCCAGAAAATTTTATTGACCTCTCAAGGAAATAACTCATTTTCTTACGGGAAAATAAAGGCTCGACGCGAGACCTCTTAGAATTTTCTTAGAGAAGGGAGATTCATGGATAATGTGACCAACTATTTCATAACTCAAAGAAGTACAGCTTAGGTTGGGTTAAGTTAACGCCGCGAGCCGATTACGAAATTTCGAATGAGGCTAATTTCGATCCCTGAGAGCTCAGCGTTTGTTCAGAAGTGCGAGCCAAAATGCTTCCATCTAAGCCTCGCGAAGGTTGAACAGTCTAAAAGAAAGTGTGGAGATGACTCCACTTCAGCTCCCTCTTGACAGCTGATACAAAAGGATCAGTTGAAATTCCTAGTCTCACCGCATGGATACCAATCGCACAATGGCCTGTAAGAACCCCCATCGCTAGCCCTTGAGAGGTAACGTGTTTCAAAGTGCCCTTTTGGCACTCGGAGAGCCAAGTTATAACATTTTTAAACCTAACTTCGAATCTGATGTACGAGTGTTTAGTCTGAAATTAGAAGAAAAATGCAAAAATATTCGAAGGTTAACTTCAGAATCGTTATAATTTGGCTCTCGAAGGGCCTACAGATTTCTACCTTGGCCCAAATTAAAGATCTTGCATAGCACTACATCTACTTGTTATTCGAGTGATATAAAATTGTGAGAAGGATGCACAGCTGCATAAAAAAAATGCAATCAAAAATGCATTTCTTAAATTAAGGTGGTATAATTTTTTTTCGATTTTTAAGCAAAGGAGTCGTATTTCTCGTCTTGAAGTCTATAATATTAGTGTAATGAAACATACAAACAAATTTTTTTTTAACAAATCTGGTGGATTTTGCATGTTTTTTTGAAGAACACTCTTTTTGACCTTTTTTTTTATGGTAACTGTAGGTCAATGCCAGTATTTTTCCGTGAAAGGGAATAACATTAGCTTTCAAAACCATTTTGTTTCATGTCAAAATATTGCTTCTGTTGAAAGTGCTACGATTAATTGCATGGTGCCATGAGGCACTTATGGAAACAGGGATTGATCACTGTGTCCGGGTTTGGATAGTGTCTCTGCTAAGGAGCAGAGTAATACATGCCCAATTGGGGTACCAAAGCAGGGCTGTATATGCAGTGAGAGGGACCCCACAGGGAGGAGTGCTATCACCGTTACTATGGCTCATAGTCTTAAGCAAACTAGTGGTAAAGCTGGACTCTCAGAGAAACAAAGCGGTGGCTTACGCCGATGATGTAGCGATACTAAACTACTGATACTAGAAGTGAAATTATGGAAGGGACTTTAAAGATAGTAGATTCCTGGGCCATAAGCTGTTCTCTTAGCGTAAACCCGGAGAAAACTGACCTTATGCTTTTCACAAATCAAACAAAATTACAAAATTTTAATAAACCAAGGTTCCGAGGAACGGAACTGGATCTGTCAAAGAAGGTGAAATACTTTGGAGTTATTTTGGATCCCAAACTTAACTGGTAAATAAAAATTGAGGAGCGTGCTAGGAAGGCCACGGTGGCTCCCTATGCAGCCAAGAGAATGTTGGCAACAGATGGGGTTTAAAACCAAGAATTGTACACTGGATGTACACAGCTATAGTCCGACCCATAATCTCTGACCTGGTCTGGTGGCCAGACCTTACTAAGGATTAAGTAGTTAAAAAGCTAGGCGGAATTCAAAGGTCAGCAGCCGCTAGCGTAACGGGCGCAATGAGATCCTGTCCGAAGGATGTCCTTATTGACTTATTACCTATAGGTATCTTCATAGAGAATTCAGCTGCTAACAGCGCCATCAGACTGCGTGCCCTGGGGCTCTGGAAGAAAAGACCGTTCGGGCACGTTTCCATCCTAGACGCAAAACCGTCTGAAATTAAAGCGCTGCCCATTGACAATATCCCGTCGAAGACCTGGGTTCACCATAAACCCCGCACGAAATTCCCAAGCCGCAGTGACTGGAACCAGGAAGATTTCGGGTACTTGCAGGGCTTAACTGTCTTTACGGATGGGTCAAAGATGGAATGCGGGGTTGGTGCTGGGGTCTTCATTGAGCAATATAACCTAAAATTATCCTTCCGCCTACCAGACTATGCAAGCGTTTTCCAGGCCGAAACGTTTTGCTATTAAGGAGGCAGTAAGGTACATCAAAGACAATGTACCCGCGAGAACGCAAGTGACCATCCTCTCGGATAGCCAAGCGGCTATTCAGGCACTTTCCTCTAACTCTGTTAGATCTCAGCTTGTGGATGAATGTAGGAGAGAGCTGGCCTATATTTCTGATCAATACGAAATTACCCTAATTTGGGTCCCGGGACATAGGGGCATCTACGGAAACGAGGCAGCGGACAAACTAGCAAGGAGCGGCTCCGCACTGGATGTGTCCCACGCGGTGAACATGGGCGCCTCGCTCAGGGAGATTAAGACAAGAATTACCGAAATTTGTCATACGAAGACCAGGCAAAGGTGGAACTGCACAGGATCCTACAGAATTGCCCGGCAGTTCTGGGTGTCCTACGACCCACTCAAAACCAAATCTCTCTTAGGAATGAGCAAAACAAATGCCTACAAACTTACTGCAGTGTGCACAGGACAATGGCCCATTGGGGTACATGCCGAAAGGATAGGACTGCCCTTCAATAGGTTCTGTCGCAGCTTCGATGACCCAGGCTCAAAAGAGACAGTCGAACACTTGCTGTGCGAGTGTTCAGCCCTCGCAAGGATGAGGCTAAAGACACTCGGCAAACCATTTCTGGAGAATATTTCAGAGTGCAGCTGTCTCTCTCTGTATGACGTACTGAAATTTATTAAAGCCGCCAAATGGCTGTGGCTGTGGCACGAGTTGTGGAATCAAAATGGCAAACTTGCTAATTGCTTGTCACCTGAGTGACAATCCACTTAAACCAAGCAACCAACCAACCAATTGCATGGAGTGTTCAAAAAGCACACTGTGCGCCGTGTTCAATATATGTATGTATGTGAAGCGCCAGTGTAGGTGTGGTTCCTAATGCTCCTGTTTTACAAGTGTAGTCCTCTCTAGTGAGTTCCACCAGAAAAGGGTTCCTTGAAACAATATAGGCTTAAATTTGGTTTCCTAGAGCTAACGACTTAATTTGGGCGAGAGACCTAGGGTTGCCAACAATTTCTAAGATATTTATAGTACTTTTTCAAAAAAATTTGAAACAATATATACAATTCAAATAAATATAGTATATTATTTAAAGGAAACAGTAAAAACGATTTTTAAGTGATGGACAATTTCTTCCCGCGCTAAATTTGTTGGAATAGAGAGCAGAAATGAAATAATTTTAAGTATATTTGTTAATTTTAAGAAATATAGTATTTTTAAGTAATATATTTTTTTCCAACAGTATATAGTACGCCAACCGGAAAAATAGTACAATACTTTATATTATAGTACGGTTGGCAACCCTGGAGAGACCCCACCTTTTACTGATAGCTCCCCTAGAGTAGTACAAGGCAATCGAACACCTTTCCTACACTTTCATCAATGTTAGGCTTCCACGACAGCCACCGTTGATCGCCCACCAAGTTACCTGGTTCAGGTAACCTTGAGCCAGATCAAAAATGATGTATAGAAATCGTCCCTTAACCAAAAGTGCCACGTCATCTACATAGGCGATCACCCGATAGCCCACTTTTTCCCGTTCCCCCAGAAGTTCGTTTACAACCGCAATACAGAGCAGGGGAGAGAGAACACCACCTTGTGGAGTGGCCCTATTGGCTCTGCACTGAGTGCAGACGCTCCCCCACTCCGCCGCGACAGTTCTGTCACGAGATAAGCTCATTAGTATGGTTTCAACCCCTAGATTATGAATATACTTGACTATTACCTCTGAAGTGGCATTGTTGAAGGCTCCCGCGATATCGAAGAAGGCCCCTACTGCATAATATTGATGCGTGAAGGCTTCTTATGACCACTTTACTAATACGTGGAGGGCTATATTCACCGACCTTTTCTTGCAATAAGCATATTGAGCTCTTTAGAGGCAGTCACGAGGAATCGCATCTTATATACAGGTCTATCAGTCTCTCTATCGTTTTTAGCAAACGCGTTTTTAGAAAAAACGAAGAGGCTGATAGGACTAAAATCCCTAGGGGAAATATGAGATCCTTTTCCGGCCTTAGGGATGAATGCAAGCCTTGGGGATGTACCCGGTCCTCACGCAGTTCGCATAAATAGGATCCAACCAATTGCACGACACCTTCAGAGCCCTTTGCATCTGCGCAGGTATGCCGACTTTAATGGTTTGACGATCGTTCAGAAGATTGTAGTATAGTATAGGACCTGGAGGAGATTCTGTAAACAGTTAGCGATAATTTTCCAATCGCTATCGTACTTTTTGACGCAAAAACACTGATATCATGCGTCAAAAAGTGCGAAGTACGAAGTACAAGAGCGAAAAATTAAGTACTGTAGATCCGAAAGAAGTGCGGTTGGTCACATTATTCATGGAGGATCAATTCTATACCAAAAGCTAAAACTAGAGTCTTATTCCGTTCGCATTGATGGATTTTTTTTTGACGCGGTCTAATGTACATGAAGAAACATATCTTACATACAATAACAATCTATACCAAAATAGAGATTATTGTTTTTAATCTTGTATAAGGACGAGCAAAAATATTGGCTGCGTTTCTTTATACATTCCGGATAATCCCATTTCACAGCCGGAATAAACAGAATGCGTTTGAAATATACGTTAACATATCATCCGGAACGTTCTAAAGAATAAGCAAACAAAAAAGTTTATTCCAAACGTTCAGAATGAATAAAGAAATGCAGCCATTATGTATAAAATTCACAGAAACTTGAATACAAATATATGTATGTACTTAAAACTATTAACTGTCGATCATCTATATATTAATACGCTAACGAAATCCCATACAAATCTATTCCTCCCTNTATGACCACTTTACTAATACGTGGAGGGCTATATTCACCGACCTTTTCTTGCAATAAGCATATTGAGCTCTTTAGAGGCAGTCACGAGGAATCGCATCTTATATACAGGTCTATCAGTCTCTCTATCGTTTTTAGCAAACGCGTTTTTAGAAAAAACGAAGAGGCTGATAGGACTAAAATCCCTAGGGGAAATATGAGATCCTTTTCCGGCCTTAGGGATGAATGCAAGCCTTGGGGATGTACCCGGTCCTCACGCAGTTCGCATAAATAGGATCCAACCAATTGCACGACACCTTCAGAGCCCTTTGCATCTGCGCAGGTATGCCGACTTTAATGGTTTGACGATCGTTCAGAAGATTGTAGTATAGTATAGGACCTGGAGGAGATTCTGTAAACAGTTAGCGATAATTTTCCAATCGCTATCGTACTTTTTGACGCAAAAACACTGATATCATGCGTCAAAAAGTGCGAAGTACGAAGTACAAGAGCGAAAAATTAAGTACTGTAGATCCGAAAGAAGTGCGGTTGGTCACATTATTCATGGAGGATCAATTCTATACCAAAAGCTAAAACTAGAGTCTTATTCCGTTCGCATTGATGGATTTTTTTTTGACGCGGTCTAATGTACATGAAGAAACATATCTTACATACAATAACAATCTATACCAAAATAGAGATTATTGTTTTTAATCTTGTATAAGGACGAGCAAAAATATTGGCTGCGTTTCTTTATACATTCCGGATAATCCCATTTCACAGCCGGAATAAACAGAATGCGTTTGAAATATACGTTAACATATCATCCGGAACGTTCTAAAGAATAAGCAAACAAAAAAGTTTATTCCAAACGTTCAGAATGAATAAAGAAATGCAGCCATTATGTATAAAATTCACAGAAACTTGAATACAAATATATGTATGTACTTAAAACTATTAACTGTCGATCATCTATATATTAATACGCTAACGAAATCCCATACAAATCTATTCCTCCCTACTGCTCCCATGTTTCTCAACCGGTTTGAATGATTGTTCTTTTGTTCGAAAGGTGTTTCAAAGAGGAGGTGCGCATTTTGTTTGTTCCGGTAGGTGGCACAGGAGTGGAGTTATTCCGAAAAATTTCATTTATAGTCCGATAGGTCGCCCCGGAGCCGAGTTTTTCCAATTATAAAATTATTTAACGGAAAATATATCACTCCACCTAATACTATTAGTGAAGTAGACGATCAACAAGTGCTCATGGACATAAAAGGCGCCACAAACAAAGTGAAAGTGTATCAAATTATGTGATACATTGCACCTTAAACTCGTTGGAAATTATTCCAAAAAGCTAAAACTACCTTCAGTTTCGACTTTATTTTGACTATAAATATGCCCCGTTATATTCTTAACAGTTTGTAATGAAAATCTATTTCTTTTTTTAATAATGGATAAATTTAAAATCTGAAAATATACGCTCTGCAGGCACAGAGTAAAGTAAATTAAAACTGAATGCAGCCAGATCATTATGCATAGTTCATTTAAAGCATTTTTCTTTAAGCTTATTTGACCCCAGAACATTTCAATATTTTCGATCGATTTTTAAAAGCTGCCGCTGCATACATACATATGTACGTATTGTATTGTATAAAGACGAGCAAAAATATTATGTATAAATTTCACAGAAACTTGAATACAAATATATGTATGTACTTAAATATATGTATGTACTTACTGTCCATCATCTTATATATTAATACGCAAACATGACTTTTCTCGTACAATAAAATATTAAAATATTAATAAAATTATAGTTTAAAAATCTAAAACCTCGCTATTAAAATTTCCATTCGTACTGTCATCAGGTATGTAACTTGAGAATGGAAATCGCTGTATCTTTAAGGCTCATCAATATTACATAGTTACATCCCAAGCTAATAAAAGCGAGGTAAAACAAAAAACTATTTACAGTCCTGATTGGTACAAGTTCAGCCCGAATATCGGTTAGAGATGCAGCATGACATCTATACGTATAATAAAATTGTTACAGGCCGATGTCTGTACAATATAGATATTAAAGAAAAACTTATATGGAGGGTCTTTATTAGAGCAATAGAAGCCAAATGAACCATTTTAAGAATTTTCGTCTGTCTGTCTGTCTGTCTATACGTTTGCACGAGCATCACTCGAAAACGAATGCAGGGAATTGCATGCTATTTTCACGAATGTTTTGCTAGAGGTCTAACTTAAAATATAGAGAGAAAAAAGTTTGAGAGTTGCCACCTGTTCGAAAATGGCAGGTTAAGTAAATTGATAAGAAAATGTGAACATTGCAATATGGGCGTCAAAAGAAAGAGGTTTAGGGAGCCTTACAACCGAAAATATTTTTTGAGAGTTGCCACCTGTTAGAAAATTTTAATTTAATTTAATTTATAGGTCAAATTGAATATTGCAATATGGGTATCAAACTGAAGAGGTTTAGGAAATTTTACTGCCGAAAGTGTTTTTTAGGAGGTGTTTCAGAGATGAACGTATAACTGATTTATAAGTAATTTCCTATATCTAACAATACAACTTTTACTTAGTCTATATTTACATATTTGTGTGTAGAAGTGTATTTACAATGTATGTGTGTGTGGGTGTACGTTGATGCACATGCATGTTTTTAGTGACAACGTTTTCTTATCTCATTATTTGGTTGAACGTACGTATGAATGTTGTGATCTATTTGCACATGCGCATCATAAGAAGATCAAAACCTTCGCCGTTTTTATCGATTAACACTTAGGTACATTAACAATGTGCGTACCACATGTGTATAAGTATCCTTTACGTGTGTATATGTATATTATTTACATAGCTGCAATTATTATCGTTGAAAGATAACGGGAATAATCAGTAAGATTTAGTTTTACAAAACTAAACAGGAGGGTTGCCACCTGTTTGAATAATTTTATTGAATTAAATTGATAAAATAAATGAAATCTATATCTGTACTTATAATAAAATTGTAGCAGGCCGATGTCTGTACATGATAGATATTAAATAAAAATTAATATGGGGGGTCTTTATTAGAGCAAGTTTTAGAATCTATGCCTGTCTGCCTGTCTGCATATTTGTACCCGCATAACTCGAAAAGTAATGCATGGAATCGAATTAAGTTTTCACCTGTGTATCGCTAGAGGTCTAACTTACAATACAGAAGAAAAAAATTAGAGAGTTTCCACCTGTTTGAAAATTTCAGTTTAAGTAAATTGATACGCCGCGTGTTTCAAAACTTTTATTTAATTGACATAGATTAAATATTGCAATATTGACATCAAACTAAAGAGGTTAGGAAATTTTAATGCCGAAAGTATTTTTAAGGGATCTGCCACCTGTTTGAAAAATTTTGACCATTTAAATTGGTAAAAGAAATGAAACATTGCAATACGGATATTAAACTAAAAAGGTTTAGGAAGCTTACTATTTATTTATATATTTTTGAAGCGGATTGCCACCTATTTGATAAATATATTTCAGCTAACCTAAATGTTGCCATATGGGTATCAAACGAAGGTATGTGAGAATAATAAAATTGTAAAAGGCCGATATCTGTGCTTAATAGATATTAAAAAAAATTAGTAGGGGGTTTATTAGATCAACAGAAGCCAAATCAACAATTTTTGGAATTTTGGTCGGTCTGTCTGGCTGTATAGCAACATGTTTGTAAGCGCATCGCGCAAAAAATTATGTATAGAATTAAAGGCAGTTTTCACCGATGTACATATTGCTAGAAGTCTAGCTGGAAATATAGAATACATTTTTTTCAGTTTATCATCGATCTCTATTCCTTCATCTCCCTCTTGACAGCTGATACAAAAGGATCAGTTGAAATTCCTCGTCTCACCGCATGAATACCAATCGCACAATGGCCTGTCAGAACCCCCATCGCTAGCCCTTGAGAGGTAACGTGTTTTAAAGTGCTCTTTAGGCCTTCAGAGAGCCTAACAATTTTAAACCTAACTTCGAATCTGATGTACGAGTTTTTAGTCTGAAATTAGAAGAAAAAATGTAAAAATGTTCAAAGGTTAACTTCAGAATCGTTATAATTCGGCTCTCAAAGGGCCCACAGACTTCTATATTGGCCCAAATTAAAGATCTTGAATAGAACTAGAGCTACTTGTTATTCGAGTGATATAAAATTGTGAGAAGGATGCACAGCTGCATTAAAAAAAAATGCAATCAAAAATGCATTTCTTAAAATGAGGTGTCAAAATTTGTTTTCGATTTTTAAGCAAAGGAATCGTATCTCTCGTCTCGAAGACTATAATATTATGTAATAAAACATACAAAACTATTTTTTTTTTGAACAAATCCGGTGGATTTTGCATGTTTTTTTGAAGAACACTATTTTTGACCAATTTTTTAAGGTCAAGGAGTAACTGTGGGTCAATGCCAGTATTTTTCCGTGAAAGGGAATAACATTAGCTTTCAAAACCATTTTGTTTCATATCAAAATATTGCTTCTGTCGAAAGCGCTACGATTAATTGCATGGAGTGTTCAAAAAGCACACTGTGCGCCGTGTTCAATATATGTATGGGAAGCGCCAGTGTAGGTGTGGTTCCTAATGCTCCTGTTTTACGGTGACAGGTAACAAGATCAACGGAAATAAGGTCAATTGTCTTTATTTCCCATCCGGGTGCGAAATAAAGTCAATTTACATTATTACCTTTTCAAAAGCGAAATAAAGTCAACAAAAATTTGGAAATAAAGTCATTGACGCTATTTCCTCATTCAAATGGAAATAGTGTCAACAATGCTTAAAGTAAGTCGATTCATAGACAAAAATGTTATTCTTACAATAAACATTTCCCCGTAAGTGTTGTTTTTTAATAGATAAAAAAGGTTATTGTCAAATCCTCAGTGTTGTGATAATAATCCACACACAATCATGAACTATCACCAGTTAATTTTATTAAAAAAAGCAAGCAAATTTAATGTTTGAAAGAGAAATAATGTCAATGGATTTTATTTCGTTTTAAAAAAGGTAATAATGTCAATTGACTTTATTTCGCACCAGGGTGGGAAATAAAGTCAATTGACCTTATTTCCGTTGATCTTATTACCTGTCACCTGTTTTACAAGTGTAGTCCTCTCTAGTGAGTTTCACCAGACAAGGGTTCGTTGAAACAATATAAGCTTAAATCTGGTTTCCTAGAGCTATTGACTTAATTTGGGCGAGAGACCTAGGGTGGCCAACAATTTCTTAGATATTTTTAGTACTTTTCCAAGAAAATTGGAAACGATATAGTACACTTCAAGGAAATATAGTATTTTATTTAAAGGAAAAAGTAAAAACGATTTTTAAGTGATGGACAATTTCTTCCCGTGCCAAAGTTGTTGGAATAGAGAGTAGTAATGAAATAATTTTAAGTAAATTTGTTAATTATTTCTCAGTTATTCTTTTTTTTTTGGTTATAAACCCACAATGACCTTTTACTTTAAAGAATATTTCATTTAATATTGTTATTTCAGAATAAAGGTCATCCATTTTCATACACATTTTTTCGTGCATATTACTGAAATATATTTATATTCATAATTAAAGAAATATAGTATTGTTGCGTACCATATTTTTTCCAAAAGTATATAGTACGCCGACCGGAAAAATAGTACAATACTTTATATTATAGTATATTACCCTGTAGAGCCCACCTTTTACTGATAGCTCCCTTACATCAGTACAAGGCAACCGAACACCTTTACTACACTTTCATCAATGTTAGGCTTCCATGACAGCCGCCGTTGATCGCCCGCCTAGTTACCTGATTCAAGTAACCTTGAGCCAGATCAAAAATGATGTAAAGAAATCGCACTTAACCAAAAGTGCCACATCATCTACATAGGCGTTCCACTAGAAGGTCGTTTGCAACCGCAATCCAGAGCAGGGGAGAGAGAACTCCACCTTGCGGAGTGCTTATATTAACCCTGCACTGAGTACAGAGGCTCCCCCGCTCCGCCACGACAGTTCTTTCACGAATTAAGCTATAGATAAGCCTTATTAGGTTGGTTTCAACTCCCAGGTTATGAATATACTTGACTATTGCCTCTGAAGTGGCATTGGTGAAGGTTCCCGCGATATCGAAGAAGGCCCCTACTGCATAATATTGATGCGTGAAGGCTTCTGCTGACCACTTTACCAATGTGTGCAGGGCTATATTAACCGACCTTTTCTTGCAATCAGCATATTGAGCTCTTTAAAGGCAGTCACGAGGAATCGCATCTTATGTACAGGTCTATCAGTCTCTCTAGCGTTTTTAGCAAAAGCGTTTTTAGAAAAAACGAAGAGACTGATAGGACTAAAATCCCTAGCCTTTGCCGGCCTTGGGGATCAACGCAAGCCTTGGGGGTGTACATGGTCCTCACGCAGTTCGCATAAATAGGATCCAACCAATTGCACGACACCTTCAGAGCCCTTTGCATCTGCGCAGGTATGGCGACTTTAATGGTTTGAACGAATTTATCGTACAGGCCATGTGACGGTCGTTCAGAAGAGCGGAGAAGTATAGGACCTGGAGGAGATTCTGTAACCAGTTAGCGACAATTTTCCAATCGCTATCGTACTTTTTGACGCAAAAACACTGATATCATGCGTCAAAAGGTGCGAGGTACGAAGTACAAGAGCGAAAAATTAAGTACTGTAGATCCGAAAGAAGTACGGTTGGTCACATTATTCATGGAGGATTATTACTACACCAAAAGCTAAAACTAGAGTCTTATTCTGTTCTTATTGCAGGATTTTTTTTTTTTTGACGTGGTCTAATGTACATGAAGAAACATATCTTACATATAATAACATTCTATACCAAAATAGAGATTATTGTTTTTAATCTTGTATAAGGTCGAGCAAAAATATTATGTATAAATTTCTCAGAAACTTGAATACAAATATATGTATGTACTTAAAACTATTAACTGTCGATCATCTATATATTAATACGCTAACGAAATCCCATACAAATCTATTCCTCCCTACTGCTCCCATGTTTCTCAACCGGTTTGAATGATTGTTCTTTTGTTCGAAAGGTGTTTCAAAGAGGAGGTGCGCATTTTGTTTGTTCCGGTAGGTGGCACAGGAGTGGAGTTATTCCGAAAAATTTCATTTATAGTCCGATAGGTCGCCCCGGAGCCGAGTTTTTCCAATTATAAAATTATTTAACGGAAAATATATCACTCCACCTAATACTATTAGTGAAGTAGACGATCAACAGGTGCTCATGGACATAAAAGGCGCCACAAACAAAGTGAAAGTGTATGAAAAAGTGAGGTAGTCGAATTTCGACAACGGGGCGATTCTTTTTTACATTAATTATCAAATTATGTGTTACATTGCTCCTTAATCTCGTTGGAAATTATTCCAAAATGCTAAAACTACCTCCAGTGTCGACTTAATTTTGACTATAAATATTCTCCGTTATATTCTCAACAGTTTGTAATGAAAATCTATTTGCTTTTTTATAATGGATAAATTTTAAATCTGAAAATATACGATCTGCAGTCGCAGAGTAAAGTAAATTAAAAATGAATGCAGTCAGCTCATTATGCATAGTTCATTTTTTTTATTTTTCTTTAAGGTTATTTGACCCCAAAACATTTCAATATTTTTGATCGATTTTCAAAAGATGCCACTGCATACAAACATATGTATGTATATATTTTCTCTTTTTCCTGTATAAAAATTTTTACTACGAAAATCTTTCGAAAATTTGCACAAACACGTATGTATCACTTTTGATAAATGGGCCAAAACGGCAACACTGGAAATCATTTGCTTACAGCGCATTTTGTTTTTACTTATACGGTGTTCACATGCGGAGATTTTCCAGGCAATTTTAAAGGCGATTAGTTGAATCAAAAGTTGGTTGCCCCCCAACTTCATTGGAAGCGATTAGTTGAAAGGCCGTTTACGCCAGGCGATTGTTGCTTTCTACTAAAAGTTGCCTGTAAAATCGCCTCATGCGAACACCGTATTAGACAGTCAGCCGAAGCAACTAGTTTAGAAAAATTTGCTGTTGCTGCAAGTAGGAATGTTGCGAATGTGGAATTTTAGACATATGCGGATGCGGATGCGGATGCGAATTGGAATGTCAAGTATTTTTAGGAAATAATTTATGTGAGTAAATTAGGTGAATTGGGTAAATAAAAAATGGAAATGTTAGTAATTTTTAATAATGCTTATGTATTTAATAATTGGAACATTGTATTTAATAAAAAGTAAGGTTGCTGCTTTTTCGGGTTACAGTCTGTTTCTTAAAGGGTCGTAAATCACTACTACTCAACTACTCGCTCGAGGCGACAAACTTGAAAAATTGAAACCTGGCAAAATTGTAAATTCTTTTCGATGGACGCTGCACCAGTTGAGAGGACTTTCGGTTTTATTTATTTTTGTATTCCTTTTTGAGAATTGCATCGGGGCTGTTAATGTCGAATGTATCCTCCTGACTTTCATCTTCCCAATCTAGCATCATGGTAGGATCGCTGTTTAAACACCGTTGTTTTCCAAAGAATTCTTCATTCTCATTCTTTTGGTTGTTTCAGAATTAGGAGAACCTGTAGCGTCATCAGCGTTTTTCGATTTTAGTTTTTGTATTTCATTTTTAATCCTTTCTTCTGTGACTGGTTTGAAAAATGTGTGCTTATAGCGAGGTTCTAAATAGGTGGATATGGCAAATAAATTGATATTTTCTAGGAATGAAAATTTCAAAAACAATTCTGTCTTGAAAGTCGTGGCTGCCAGCCGAATTAGATTAAAGTCTTGTTATTATGTTAAAAAGGCACCCCGTTTTTTATAATAATTTGAATTGTTGGAATGACGGACGATAAAGGTCTCAGATCTGCTTAGTGCCCGGGTGACTTCTTGAAAAGGTTCACCTGTAATGAGTAGCTCGTAATTAGTTTTTCTATTAGCTGAGCTCGACTGTTCCTAATTGCAAGCAGCCACAATTAATTACTCACCGCTGTCGGTACCATAAGCCATCAAATCTGTTTTGTTGTTCCATTCCATGTGCTTTGATATTTTAAGGCAAATGAACGCAAATTTTCAACGTATCGTTAATATAGTATGGAAAGGGCGTATTTCACATTGTGGCTGAAATGCAAAAAAGCCACATCTAACTAAAATTTCTTATGGCATAAAATCTAAAAGTTAATTTTGGATTTTTAGTTACTTAGGGCTTTTTATGTTTCAGCGACGATGTAAGTTACGCCCTTTGCATACTATACTAATGGTATAGTTATTGCATGTGAAGTCCCTTTCCTCTGTAGATACAGGGTGCGGAAATTCTCACTCACATTCTCTCACGTTCGCGATCAAGAATATTCCACAATTATTTTTGCATTCTTTTATTGCGAGTGAAAAATGCAAACAAATTTATCATCTCTCACATTCGGAATGCGATCGACAAAAAAATTTCAGCTGCTTTTTATTCGCGATCGAAAAAAGCAAAGAAATTTCCTCTCTCTCGAATATTAGAAGTCCGAGCATTGCCGATGTTGGCCTCTCAGAAATGAGAAAAACAATGCAAGTAGTCCATGCGCGATCACTCACAAACATGGTTGCCATTTCCTTTTAATTTTTCGGACCAAAAAATGGACCAAATGGTAAAAAATTTACCAATTTTTATTACATCGGGAAATTGAGTGGAGTTTATTCCTCTTTATTAAGAGAATTTGCCAATTCAGTTTTTATAACGATTTTTTATATTGCATCCAATGTGCATTACAATTGTATATTATTAACATTATTTTATTTACAGTTTTAAATTATAATTTGTTTCTTAATTTCGTTTTTATTAATGCTAAAACAAAAATCAATCAGCTGCTGCGAACTGTGAGGCAGTCTAAAAATGTTATGAACTAAATCACACAATTCTCCAAAAGCCGCTTCACCCAATCCACTTTTAATCAAACTTACTTGATCTCAAAAGCGTTCTATATTGGTACAGTTTTTGAAGTTACCTTCACTCAGCCTCAATTTGCGAAATTGAAATTCAATTCTGTCTGCATCATTTACCAATGCAGGAAAATGGTCGAGTAGCGGTAAAATTATACATCAGTATCATAAAGAACTTTATGCGGTGTAATAATTTCAAATTGTTTGATATATTTTCGATTGACATCGAACATTATTTTCATGTGCTAAACGTTATGATTAAAGTTTTGCTACCTTTCCATATTTTTGCCAGCCACTTTAGTATTGGTCACCGAGTAATTGAAATTAGCAAGAAACCGCGATATTTTTTGAAGCGTGCTGTGACAGATGACTGATTAGCCATGCCATATTTGAAGATCAGTGGCAAGGCGAGTTCACATTTTTAGCAGGTG
This sequence comes from Rhagoletis zephyria, assembly GCF_001687245.7. Lineage (NCBI taxonomy): Eukaryota > Metazoa > Arthropoda > Insecta > Diptera > Tephritidae > Rhagoletis > Rhagoletis zephyria. The sequence goes on along the minus strand of NW_016160725.1, from coordinate 644 downwards.
CTGCCAATCGGCCCTATGCAGAATATCGTCATCGTCTACGATCGTCAGCGCATGAGTAACATGGCTGACGATGGCCGTATGATCACTTTTACTGACGATGACGATATTCAACATAGGGCGGAATATTCATCAATTAAATATAAAAAATTGAAAGCGTGAAATTTATTGCATGAAGTGAAAGGTGAAAGTACATACACATGTATACGTAAGTAATGCAAGCAAATGCTTTTCGGTTGGAATGAATGTGGGAATATGCACAAATATATGAATTATGGTGGTAATATATACGTATGTATGTACATACGTGTAGTTAAGGTATATTCCAAGCGTACGCTTTTCAGTATAATGGAGTATCTGAATGTTATTTTATTATAATGACTGCGTTTATTTATTACTAGCTTTTACTCGCGGGTTTCACCCCATGTCAGAAGGAATTAAATGGGGTTCCGAAGTTATGGCTGATAAAAAATTTCAAGCCTATGTTAAGGGCAACGCCCCCTTTTAAAAACTCAATTATATATACCAACCTACCATAGACATATCTNCCGTTTACGTAACTGTATATAGATGCAGCCTTTCAAATAATTACCATGTTAAACTAAAGAATGTGCGGAAATGCTTTTTCATTTACGATACCTTGCGCA
>NW_016160724.1:58719-60212 GCF_001687245.7 Rhagoletis zephyria | reverse complement strand
TAGAGCGCTCGCCAATAGAGTCAATTGACACAAAAGCTTTTTGCGCAATAAAATGGCACGCAATGTTAGCAGAGAATCTACGATAAGCGCGCGCGCATCACACAAAGGAACGAGAGCGAAATGTGTGACGAGAGAGCTGGTGAGCTGAGAGAGCTAGTGTGCAAAAGTTCAGTTTTTAACACGTGTGTCAAGTTAGCACTACACTTTTCGAATTTGGAAAAGTTAACTACGGCATTAATTGTAGTGTTTTTGTTGTAAATTTGTTGTGGAAAGCAAAAATTTGTAGCTCTCGTTTTTTAAGAAAAAATGGTATGTAGTGCTAACTTGACACCATACACCTAGTCGATAGAATTGAGATATNCTTAAATATTTAAAAAAGTTTACATGGAAAAAGCGGCACGTGTCGAGAATAGGGCTTCTATTTTGGAAAATAACATTTGCTGAATCCGATTGGATGCAATGAGATCATTATACTTCGGGCAACGAGAGCATGCTGAAAAAGTTATGAAGAGGTAAATACATATTGAGCCCTACTACACTTACACCTCTGGAGCTGAGATACACGGTGAAAGGAAGGTTTTAGCAACATGGTCCCAAGAAATAAAAACTGCGCGTGTCAGTGGTTTTCCGTCGGAGAAACCGGTATGTCAGATGGGCAGGTGTTTGCCAATTCTGAGTTCAAAAGAGAGAGGTCTGCTAGCCGGGTCTCTCTCGGCACTTCGGTGTCTTCGACGCTATTGGGCGGACAATTTCAAAGCTTAGCGTTGTTAGCGAAGTTCTTATGATGACATACCACGAGAAACTAAGTACTTTGATAGCATGTTGTTGTGTTTTTTCATCGTTAGCTGATAGCTGTTCTGTCCTGGACATACATGTCCTATTCGAGCCTAATATTCTGGGTCCACGTGATGCAAAGTGTGGCGGTGGATTTCGCAGCGCAAATGTTAAGATTCCTAACGCCGAGTACATTTGAAAGATCGGAGAAATAGTCAGTTATATTTAATACCACAAAGGCTGACAATTTTGGAACCCGATGAAATAATTGCGCAATCATCTAAGTACTTAGAGTTTAAGCAACATTGGAGAGAGTGTGCTGCCTTAATGCATACTTTGTTTAATTCTACGCGTATTTGACTTACCGTTTCGGATGTCAACTTGCGATGGGCTATTGATAGGTTGCATTGCTATTCACATCCATAAACCTAGCTGACCCAAGTCGCCAAAAATCAATAAAAATTAGCTAGGAATTAGGTGTTAATTAGGGCCTCCAAAATTAATTTAGGCGTTCCTTTGGTTTTCGAGAAATTCGCATCATTAAATTTAGGTTTTATATTTTCCAGATATATCCTGGAATTAGGTGTCTTTTAGGTGTTCTTCAACGCCACTAAAACTAATTTAGTAGCTCCATTGGTTTCCGAGAAATTCGCAAAAATGTGTTTTTCAGCTAGCTCAGCGCTGTTAAGCTAGCTGAACAATCTTAAATTTTTTTTTTT
>NW_016160724.1:45652-58598 GCF_001687245.7 Rhagoletis zephyria | reverse complement strand
ATATGCAGGAATTAGGTAGGAATTTCTCGGAAACCAATGGAGCTACTAAATTGGTTTAAGTGGCGTTGAAGAACACCTAAAAGACACCTAATTCTAGCATATATTTGGAAAATTTAAAACCTAAATTTAACGATGGGTCAGCTAGGTTTACGTAAACCTAGCTGACCCACACATTTTTGCGAATTTCTCGGAAACCAATGGAGCTACTAAATTGGTTTTAGTGGCGTTGAAGAACACCTAAAAGACACCTAATTCTAGCATATATTTGGAAAATTTAAAACCTAAATTTAACGATGGGTCAGCTAGGTTTACGTAAACCTAGCTGACCCACACATTTTTGCGAATTTCTCGGAAACCAATGGAGCTACTAAATTAGTTTCGGTGGCGTTGAAGAACACCTAAAAGACACCTAATTCCTGCATATATGTATCTCAAAAATTAAAAAAAAAAAATTTAAGATTGTTCAGCTAGCTTAACAGCGCTGAGCTAGCTGAAAAACACATTTTTGCGAATTTCTCGGAAACCAATGGAGCTACTAAATTAGTTTTAGTGGCGTTGAAGAACACCTAAAAGACACCTAATTCCAGCATATATCTGGAAAATTTAAAACCTAATGCGAATTTCTCGGAAACCAAAGGAACACCTAAATTAATTTTGGAGGCCCTAATTAACACCTAAAAGACACCTAATTCCTAGCTAATTTGTATTGATTTTTGGCGACTTGGGTCAGCTAGGTTTATGGACGTGTGCTATTCTCACTTTCTTCCATCGGAACAATCGATAAACTTAAGTGATTGCAGGAGTACTATATGCCCCAATCGGGTCTGCTCGCCAGTCCATCTCAACAAATACCGTAATTTACTGCCAACCACGTACTTAGTTTGATACTAAATTAGCAATATTACGAAAAAGGTGGTAACAAAAGGCTAAAGTTACAGTGAGAATTTAATAAATGTATAATGCAACCAATTCCATGTTAACTGACTGACCGATTTGTGGAGTGACGGTCGGCGAGACACAACAACAAAAAAAAAGATAGTCATGTGAACGACAACGCAACAATGTTTGCCGTTAATTTCATTGTTAAATATCTTGGCACGTTTTGAAGATTTCAGAAGAAATGCTTATGTACGTAAATACATACGTACGTATAGGTATGAAAAATAACAGTATGAGTGAATGAATGTTGAAAAGGCGAAGAATGTGGATTGCTTGTCGTTCACAATGGTCATATATAAGTAGTAGATAGTCGTGGGCCGCTTGGTAGAAAGTTAATGCGTAGAAAGCGGCAAACAAACTGTATGTTGAAAAAGAAGGTAGGTAAATAAATAATAAACAAAAATAAAGTGGGAAAAAAATCGAAAATGTGTGATTTCGAAAGTAGTGGTTTTGCAGTTCAACAAAATGATCTGCATAAAAGTAGAGTTGGTAAAAAACTGACTAACGTAACGGTGAGATGTGAAAAAATGTTAAATAAATACTTAAAAATATATTATAAGCATGTGAACGAAATATTTGACAGGCAATCTAGAAAGCGGCCCTAGTACAGCCTACTGCGTACTTGGATATTTCCCCAGCTCTGTCCCGTCCAAGTCGGGTGATTGTGTTCCCAAAACGGGATTCGATGGTCGGGAGTCGATGTAAGCAGAGTCACGGTCCGTAATGCCATGTTCTGGCATGTCTGTAGCTTCATCCAGTGCGGCCTGCTAGTCCCCGGCGACCACAATAGCGCTGCATACTTTAGAACCGGCCGGCAAATTGCCTTGTGCTTATGTTGCCAGCAACTATTCTTTGTCTTTACCGCAGGTGCTGCCGGCTAGCGACTTGAAGATCTTGTTGCGCGGCTCTGTACTCTATGGACCATAGCGGTTGTATGCGTCGAGAAGGAGAGCAGACTGTCGAATTTAACTCCGAGAATTTTTTGGGTTATTCACCGTCGGAATTGGTTCGCCAACGAGGTGAATTTCCAGCTGTAGTTTTGACTCCTTCGTCCAGGTGGGATGTCAAGGATTTCGTAGAAGAGAAGGTTAGGCTTCTTGCAGAGAAGACGCGAGAAAGTTCGTAGATGTAACCCTTTACTTTCGAGCACCAATTGCATTCCCGGACGCCATAATCGAGCAGTCGTCAGCATAAATTGAGACTCCCTCTGGTGGTTGAGGGAGCTTTGAAATGTAATAATTAACAAGTAGGGGTTAGCTGGTTTTGTCCCTGAGAATGACTGACGGTTGTCGACCACTTCCGCTTGTACAGAAATTAAATTAAAATTACATCACAGGGTAAAACAGATGACTCAAAATCGAAAAAGCATCCAACTACTATGTGGTAACTTATAAAAATAAATTTACATACATAGTATTGAAGCAGTCAGACGATTTACATTTGCATAAAAGTCGATGTGATTGTGTGATGGCAAAATTTTCATTAAAATTTCAAAATCAGTTTTATATTTATAGCCCACCTAATTTTAGTACAATAAAGTGCAAATTGGGGTTGGCTAAGAATCCCATTGATTTTTTATATATATATTTTTTTTTTTGAAAATTTTCCTGCATATAACGATTTTTTTTGCATGGAATCTTTCAGTCACTTAAAACTTACACTTTATTAGTCTTAAATTGAATGGGCTTTAAAGCTGTATACACTTGCGGTCAACTAATTAGCATCGAAATTTTTCGGGGATGCAGTTTTGTAGCCCATTAAGTTTTAGTCTAATAAAGTGCAAGTATCAAGTCGCTAAAAATTACCGTTGATTTTTCGGATTTTTTTTTTTGCGGAGACTGTTGCGGATTTTCTTGTATATATAACGCATGATCAAAATCTAATTTTATATGAAAAAAATCCGCAACAACCTCCACAAAATACCTTTTAAATATTTACGTAGTTTTTGTTATAGACTGAATTATATTTTAAATGGAAGTTTTTAAAAATAAATAAATAAACATAAGTTGCAAACAATCATTTTGAATTTCGGTGCTAATTAGTTGACCGCAGGTGTACATACGCGAATTTTTTGGAAAAAAAATTATTATCTACGAAGTTTAAAATTAAAGAAAAAAATTCCGAATTTTACTTAAGTTTAAATAAAAGTAACGCATGGAGTTTAATTAATTATGCATTCGATATTTTGAATGCGTTCCAGTCTTATTTTTAATAACACATTATTTTCGAAGAAGTAATTTTTAAACAAAAAACAAAACCGACTCAATGCTCATATACAAATTTAAGAGTACCGTCAATTTCTTCATGACCAAATGATCGAATCTAAACCAAATTAGTATGGGACCACCCTTGAGGCGATAGAAAAAGAATTATCGAAATCGGTTGACGTGGTCCAAAGTTATGCGGTAACTTACATAAAAAAAAAATATTCCCACGAATTGATAACCTTCTCCTTTTTAAAAAAAAAAAATAAAAATTTTTATATCGAAGCAAATGCGTTAACAAAAAAGTATCTGAAACCTAATGAGATTTACGTAAAGCCCATAGACATAGAATTAACTAACAAAAAATTAAATTAAATAAATCGAACGCACAGTACAACGACCCAAATGTGAATGGTATCGCGAAAAAAATAAAATGCTAAAAATAACTCACCAACAACTGCAAGTTCACAAATTAGCAACGCAAAAACACGGCGAAAGTGTATAAGGCGCGTGTATCGAAAAATTAAAATGAAGAGTGACTATTGCGAATTTGGCGAAAGAGCAAAAAATAAAAATGTATAAGATCCCAAATTAAACAAGAATGCTGATAAAATCGCTGCGTAAATCAAAGAGAGCGATTTGAATAGCACCAGTCCAATGAGTACAGCTGCTAGTGACAGCGAAATTAAGCCAAAGACGCTATTGTCAACATTCGACATTTGCGCAAAACGCGCATCACGTACTTTCAAGAAACCTCAAAGTGCATTAAGCCGCGTTCAACGGATGTACTCAAGGCGGAGGAGGATGTGCGCAACGCAGAGGCAGGCAGAGTACCTACTCAAGTCGAATTTCCGGTCACAGCGCAGCAAATAACAATGAAAATATCGTATAGTGCAAAGGCTACACAGTGCAGTGCAATACGCTGGCGAATATGACGCTGGCGTTCCCAAGACAGTCGGGTCTACGTAACTGGAACGACCCAGGTATCTGGCCAAGGACTGTCACTCCAGCAACACTCCCCAAAAACTTTGGGGAATCTGTATGCTGTTACAACACAAACAACAACATCGGCGCTCAACAAAAATGACATTTGAAACGGTCGCTGACCACGGGTTGAGGCGATCGAGTCAACAAAAAAAAGAAAAAGTTAAATAAAAATATGACAAGCGGTATTGCGCCTTTTGTTGTTGTTGATATTAGTGCCGTAAAATTACTTTTTATCATTGTAGACAAATAATCGCTAGGCGACGGCGGCAAAGTAAAATGCAACGCCGCAATTGCATGCGCAACAAAATTCCAATGAAATCAAACTGATATTGTACATGTCATTGAAACGTTTATGTTAGCCTTTTTGTTTTTGCTTTGCAAATTTCCAGCACACAAATTGCGTTTCTTCCAACAGTGGTATAGAAAAACGTAAATCTAATACTTAGCAACAAATAAAATGAATAAGATAATACATATAAATGTGCAAACGCCGCTTATCAACTCAACAACGGCGCCACTTTACGTTGAGGTGTATCATCAATATCAGCGCGTGCTCTCGGTGAGCCCCACGTACCGCACTTTTGCCAGCACCCAATGTGCAAGTCGTCTGGGTAGCTACTACATAGTTAGCTGGTTTTGAAGCTCTTCTCCGCAAGCACTAAAATTGTTGGGTAAACAGCTGTTGCTGAGCATATGGAAAAATGTGTGACGCAGAGTAGGAACTGGAAATTTGAAATAAGGCATTTTCTTGGTGCTAAACTAAATAATATTTAATTGAGATACATACATTGAACGCCTACCGGGACAAGACTTTAACGATTCTATTATTTTGTTTAAGCAAGAGTTCGTGAAGGATTGGCACCTTTATTAATGCTAAAAAAAAATAAAAGTACAGCCATGTGTAGAATATTAAGGACCAACAAGTGTAATTATGATGGTTAGCTGTGAATTGTCAGCGATGACAAAATTAAAATTAAAGTTTGTTTCATTTAATATTTATAGTCTTTTATAAATTCAGAATGATTAAATATTAATTACACAATAACTTTGGAAGCGGATAACAAAAAAATAAAGCAACATAGCTCCACACTTTGTTTTAAGAAAATATCTTTCGTTATGCTCACAATATGTACATGATTTTATACTCGCTCCTACGACAGTCTAGTCTATGTAATCGGAACGAACCAGGTTTATATCTGGCGAAGGAGTGTCCATCCAGCAACGCTCACCAAAAACTTTTTGGGGAATTTGTATGCTATTACAATGACATGACTTTATGACGACTAGATAATTTTTCAGATTAAAAGAAACCATGTACACCTGCGCTCAACTAATTAGAAACGAAATTCAAAGCGATATTGTTGCAAATTATGTTAATTTTTTTATTTTTAATAATTTTCACTTAAAATATAATTCAATCTGTAACAGAAAGCACAATAATAAAAATTTCAAAGCTTGCAAAAATAAAATTAATCAAACCTCAAAAAATTTTCAACAAAATTTCCAAATTTTTAATCAGAATACATATTTACTTAGAAAATGTTCGGGTATGCAGTTCTGTAGCCCATTCAATTGTATTCTAAGAAAGTGTAAGTCTCAAGACGCTAAAAATTACCGTTGATTTTTTAGATTTTATTTTTTTTGTGGACGGTGTTACCGATTTTTCTTTTTACATAAAAAAATGTAAATCATGCGTTATATGGAAGAAAGTGCGCAACGCCCCCCACAAAAAAAATCTAAAAAATCAACAGTAGTTTTTAACGACTTGAGACGTACTGCATACCCACACAATTTCTAAATATTCTGATTAAAAATTAGGAAATTTTGATGAGAATTTTTTAAAGTTTGATTAATTGTTTTGCAAGCTTTCTGTTACAGATTGAATTATATTTGAAATGAAAATTATTAAATATAAAAAATAAACATAATTTGCAAACAATATCCTTTTGAATTACGTTTCTAATTAGTTGAACGCATGTGTACATCCCAAAACAATTTGTTAAATTTGTAATTATAATTAGTGTTTTTGGTTTATCTATCGAAGAAGCTTTTATTTTTAAATTGACGCTTTCATTATTGTGAAATGACTACCGTTTTTGTGGTTCATATTAATATTTTATTGGACCATGTGTTTGAATTCTTCCACCTGTATATGTAAAGTTAAACAACGCACCTGCTTCATTCTCTACCGCATACCGCTGATTTTTTAATTCCCCCCTCAGTCTGCCATAGTTTGAAAATGCACATGTGCGGTGCACCATGGACCATGGCTTGTCTACCAACTTGAAGCCGTCAAAGGGCGAAGTCAAAATTAAAAACGTAACACTGTGTAACACAAACACACAATTCTTACCAAATTCATAGTGAGAACACACATTACCGGAGTCAAAGCAACAGCAGCAACCACCATTATAATTAGCAGACGACCGCCGCGGCAGAAAACAGTAAAAAAAAAAGCAGCGCGATAGCAACAACAAAGGCCAACCAAGTGAACAGCAAATAAAAGGAACAACAATAAAGCCGCTACTACCAACACCGCCGTCATCACCACAACTGCGCTGCTGTACATATGCGCTCATTCGCCACAGCAACAACGCCAAAACTCGAATTCAGCGCGCTACGGCTGGGTATTGTTATTTGTTTTTGTTGGTTATGTATGACGACGCGTCACTGGATTTCTTCCCCCAACTGATTCTTAACACAATTTTTCTATTTGCTTTCGCTATTTCCACAGCTCCCATTGTCGCTGTGTTATTTTTTCTCGCTACCAATCAGTGTTGCCATTTTACACTTTTACGGCAAAATTTTACTTTTTATATGGGTTTAATCTTGTAGTTTATTTAATAGCTTGTTCCTAAAACTATTTACCTTTTTTTAGCTTTTTACTAAAAGCATGCAAATGTTGAGCTATAAAACATAGCGACATGTGCCACATCATGCAAGTGCAAGTTCATACTATGTCGCTCATAAATGTGTCGAATAAAATATATGCATGTCAACACAAGCAACACATATAATTACCTGCATTTGAAAATTTTTCAAGCTCTTAATATAGTAAAATTCATTAAATACTTGTCTAATTAAAATTCTAGCGAACAACAGCTTAACTATGTGCAATGACATGCTAAAAGAGTATGTTTGAGATGGAATGACATTGCCTTAACACCTAAGTTAACAAGACATAGCAATGTATGGCATTTTTTAAAATGCCATTTTTACTGAAAATGTTGAATTTTGCAGTACTTTAGTTTTTACTTTTGCTCAAAATATTAACTGCAAATTTAGATAGTGTTAAAATGTTTAATGCGATTTTTAGTGTTAGGTATGGAATGAAAAACAAAGACAAATGCCGTCATAATATTTTACTTTGGCGATTTCTCATTTAAAGAATAAACCCTCTCAGTATATACGCAAATATTCAGTCTTATCATGAGTTTCATTTTCCCGGAACCGGTTCACATTTAACTTTGTTTTCCATGTACTTACTATGGGCGGGCGAAAATTTTTCGGGTAAGATTTTTTCTGGCGAAACTCAGGCTAAGGCTGATTAAAATTCATCTGGGTCTAAACGCATCCTTTGAAGTTAGTAAGGGGAGCGAAAAGTACGTTTTTCTATGAAGAAGCACATACAATCATATCGCACAGGTTTGTATTTTCCCTCGTCAAAAAACACAAAGAAATGCTGCTGAGCGTGGTTAGACTGGTTTTTGCGCTTTTTCGACATTCACATCACCTTTAGGAATGAGCAAACAGGAAGCAGTAGTGAATTTTTTCACGAATGGATCGAAAATTTACGGAAGTGTCTGTAGATGGTTCTTTCATGCAGGACACCAGCATCAGGCAGAGCTAGCACTAAGGGAGCTCAGCTCTAGCAAGGGAGTTTTCTCCGGTCAGACTCATTTGGGTACCAGGCCATATTTGCCCTCGAGGTGTACTCACCGGGTAAAGAGTGGTAGTACTTTTCCTTTAGTAAGTTTATTGGGGTATTGTTTTAACGCAATGAGTTCGAATCGACCCATTGTCTTAACCCTGGAAGTGCATCGCTCTTTTGACCATCTGGGGGCTTGTTAGTCGAATTCACTAACAAAGCACGTCCAGGGTAAAGTTGCGATAATTTTGTGAGGCTACGAAAAATATCTACATAAGTACAAAATAAGTTGTTATGAAGTTATAACTACCAAAAAGATTTGATTTGTTAATTTAGCTATAACTAAAATTTTGATTTAGCTTTTTGTAGGCTTTATTTTTTTGCCCATTTAGCCTTTTCTCTGCAAAATTTCTGGCAACACTACGACCAATACATAGTAATTTTGTGCTCCTCATGGCCATGTGCTCTCCGCGGACCATCTATCTCTCGCACTCTCATTCTCACGATATGACGTCTGCATTGCGCGAACCGTAGCAGTAGCGTCGTATTCTTTCGCTCTGCGCGACGCGTCTGCACAGTTTTTCTCACTTCTTCCTTTGGCAGGCGCTCCATTCTCTACATCTTTATTCCCTATTTCTACGATTCCATTTTCTTATTATTTCGCTTACTTGGTTCAGGGTTCGACTGCTACCGCGACGTCAACCGCAGCAGCGAATATCTGCCACAACGACAGCCGCCGTCGCTACACCCAAAAAAAATATTTTCATCTCAATTTTCTGAGACTTTCATGCGTCTTTTATGGAAATGGATCGAGTAGATCGTTAAAAGTTAATTCTACAAGCAACTTTATCTGTTTATGAATTTCTTAGCTTATTTAGCGCACCTTTTTGTTTTCCCGGCCAGAGGGCAGTTGGTTCGTTGTTGTCGAGTCGCCGTTAGCTGGGTATTGGCCCGCGTCACTGGCGTCGTCCATTCAGCGGTACAGCGACTTCGTATCGCCTAAAATTTTTCACTGCTGCTACCGACAGCAAGCTCCATAGCGCTTGGCGCTTAAAAGTTCTGCGGTCACGATATTTTTGGATAATTTTTTTTTCTCATTTGCGAATCGCCGGCGTCATTAAATCTATATAGTACTTAAACAAACACACACATATAGGTTCAGGAGTAGACCCAAACGACGAAAAGTCCGTCCGCCTGTCTCAATTTTATATAGGCGGCGACAATGACGACGACGACGCTCCAACGGCTACGGCACACACACGCGCGAACATACACAGACACTGGGCGCGGGCGGCGCTTTGCGGGACGACGGACACCGCACTTGCAAATGGCCACAAAATATTTTACTTTCCACCAACAAATTGTGTAGATTTACACATGAGGCTCACTCATATTCATCAATAGCACTTGCGTTACCTTTTTCCGCATTTTTTTAACAATTTTTAAAGCACTAAACCACAATTCTTTTTTAGCTTGGGCTAGTGAAAATTTTTTGTATTGAATTCACACACGACACACACAAAAGAAAAGAAGATTCTCCTTTGCTCTTGCTTGTCTTCTTCTTCTTCCACGAAAAACGAGCGGGACAACGGACGACGACAATGGTTAAGGCAAAGGCGACGAACGAGTGAGCGAATGAAATGAACTGATTACGCTTTTCAGTTCAGCAATTAGCAGAGTGGAACTAGAAAATTTCGGACGCATGGTTGCTTATGGGTTGTACCGCCGCTTGTGTTATTTGAAGAATTTTGAATGGCAATTGTACTGCGTAACGTGCTTATATTTCAAATTTCTATACTTAGTTGTATCTTTACATTTCATCAATTATTTAAGGCTGTTTCTGCTGTGCTCAAAATATATTGTAAATAGTGTTTACTTTTTTTATGAAACACGGCAATCCTATTTGAATGCAATCCACATTGCAGTGGACTGGCTATATGCTACATTTCTGCATACGCTGGCAAAGCTTTGGAGGGAATGAGAAAACATCACTTTGTTGGCTTTATACCTAAAGTGGATAAATGTACCTAAAAGCAGACACCGTAGAAGTGTATAGAAACATGGCAAATATGCTGATGATACGTAGAGAGAAACCACGTCCACGTCACGGTCGTCATGTAGTGGTGAGTTTTCGTTAACAGACAGATTCCATAAAAGTCCCGCCAAATAGAAATTAGTTTCTGCCAGCTGGTTCGTATTTGTTGCATACATTATTGTTTTGTCGCGCGTCAAAAGTTTAGAGTTGGAGGATTTTTATCAGTTGCGGCAGTGTATACGTTGCCAATATAGCTCCTTCTATTCAAAATCTCAGAGTTATCTTCGATATCAGCCAAATGCAACCCTGTGACGTAGAAGATAATATCTAGGTTCATTCCTTATCTTTTTGGACTAAAATCTGAAAAGTGTCAAAATGCCAGAGCGTAAGCAAAATGCGCTCACTAAAAGAGANCTTGCTTGTCTTCTTCTTCTTCCACGAAAAACGAGCGGGACAACGGACGACGACAATGGTTAAGGCAAAGGCGACGAACGAGTGAGCGAATGAAATGAACTGATTACGCTTTTCAGTTCAGCAATTAGCAGAGTGGAACTAGAAAATTTCGGACGCATGGTTGCTTATGGGTTGTACCGCCGCTTGTGTTATTTGAAGAATTTTGAATGGCAATTGTACTGCGTAACGTGCTTATATTTCAAATTTCTATACTTAGCTGTATCTTTACATTTCATCAATTATTTAAGGCTGTTTCTGCTGTGCTCAAAATATATTGTAAATAGTGTTTACTTTTTTTATGAAACACGGCAATCCTATTTGAATGCAATCCACATTACAGTGGGCTGGATATATGCTACATTTCTGCATACGCTGGCAAAGCTTTGGAGGGAATGAGAAAACATCACTTTGTTGGCTTTATACCTAAAGTGGATAAATGTACCTAAAAGCAGACACCGTAGAAGTGTATAGAAACATGGCAAATATGCTGATGATACGTAGAGAGAAACCACGTCCACGTCACGGTCGTCATGTAGTGGTGAGTTTTCGTTAACAGACAGATTCCATAAAAGTCCCGCCAAATAGAAATTAGTTTCTGCCAGCTGGTTCGTATTTGTTGCATACATTATTGTTTTGTCGCGCGTCAAAAGTTTAGAGTTGGAGGATTTTTATCAGTTGCGGCAGTGTATACGTTGCCAATATAGCTCCTTCTATTCAAAATCTCAGAGTTATCTTCGATATCAGCCAAATGCAACCCTGTGACGTAGAAGATAATATCTAGGTTCATTCCTTATCTTTTTGGACTAAAATCTGAAAAGTGTCAAAANGTCGCGCGTCAAAAGTTTAGAGTTGGAGGATTTTTATCAGTTGCGGCAGTGTATACGTTGCCAATGTAGCTCCTTCTATTCAAAATCTCAGAGTTATCTTCGATATCAGCCAAATGCAACCCTGTGACGTAGAAGATAATATCTAGGTTCATTCCTTATCTTTTTGGACTAAAATCTGAAAAGTGTCAAAATGCCAGAGCGTAAGCAAAATGCGCTCACTAAAAGAGANGCTTGTCTTCTTCTTCTTCCACGAAAAACGAGCGGGACAACGGACGACGACAATGGTTAAGGCAAAGGCGACGAACGAGTGAGCGAATGAAATGAACTGATTACGCTTTTCAGTTCAGCAATTAGCAGAGTGGAACTAGAAAATTTCGGACGCATGGTTGCTTAGGGGTGTACCGCCGCTTGTGTTATTTGAAGAATTTTGAATGGCAATTGTACTGCGTAACGTGCTTATATTTCAAATTTCTATACTTAGTTGTATCTTTACATTTCATCAATTATTTAAGGCTGTTTCTGCTGTGCTCAAAATATATTGTAAATAGTGTTTACTTTTTTTATGAAACACGGCAATCCTATTTGAATGCAATCCACATTACAGTGGGCTGGATATATGCTACATTTCTGCATACGCTGGCAAAGCTTTGGAGGGAATGAGAAAACATCACTTTGTTGGCTTTATACCTAAAGTGGATAAATGTACCTAAAAGCAGACACCGTAGAAGTGTATAGAAACATGGCAAATATGCTGTTGATACGTAGAGAGAAACCACGTCCACGTCACGGTCGTCATGTAGTGGTGAGTTTTCGTTAACAGACAGATTCCATAAAAGTCCCGCCAAATAGAAATTAGTTTCTGCCAGCTGGTTCGTATTTGTTGCATACATTATTGTTTTGTCGCGCGTCAAAAGTTTAGAGTTGGAGGATTTTTATCAGTTGCGGCAGTGTATACGTTGCCAATATAGCTCCTTCTATTCAAAATCTCAGAGTTATCTTCGATATCAGCCAAATGCAACCCTGTGACGTAGANATCTGGTGGGGCCTTGCTGGTGGTAACACCGCTGAAATTTTGATATTAAATCAAAATATGAATCTGTTCCCTATTGAATTATTTATGATTAAGTTTTAAGGAATTATTCAGCAAGTTTTTTAAGATTTAAAGGTATTTAAACACTAGATTGAGAGAATGTTGTCTGGTGGCGTCATGCGAAAAATACTTATATCAAGACAACAAAGTGTCCAAACACAAAAACTTGCAATCATATTGCTCGTCAAGATGACAGTTGGTACGCCATTGGTGTTTGCCTGTGGAGTTCTGGGTAAAGTGGTGAAAGGTGAAATAAGCTAACCGTGAACCGGTTATCAGCTAGAGTGGTGAATAGGCTCTCCGATTGATAGCTGGAGTGGAAAAATGCAACCATGTTGGCTTACAATTGCTTGCACTTGGCAATTCCAGGTATCTCATTTGGGGTGTTCACAGTTCGTTCCAAATAGTTGGGGTGTTCACAGTTCGTTCCAAATAGTGTCTCAAAATGTAGACGTCTACATTTTAAGACGTTTTCTAACCGTAAAATCTGTGGTGTTGTTGTTTCCCATACAAAATTGGAAAACGACGCCGTCTACATTTTGT
>NW_016160724.1:5692-45627 GCF_001687245.7 Rhagoletis zephyria | reverse complement strand
CGGCTAGAAAATCAAAAAATTTTGATTTTTGCACAAATTTCCCTCAAGCGAGTTGTCAAACCTTCAAACACCCCAATACAGGCCAACCACCAATATTCACGCACCCCGGCAGTTTACTGTCAACAATTTTCATGCCCATATGTACAACTAGTATGAGACTAACCGAAATTGAACGGCGTGCGTAAGAAGCTAACTTAAATTCCAAGATTTGTCTTCCGTGACATTTCGATTTGACGTTTATGCTTGATTGACATTTTGGCGCGACTATGAATTAAAATTTTGGGCAACAAACTGCTGTAAATTTAGCAGGAATAAAAATCTGAGAAATTACGCATGCAAATTAGTTCTTGTTAATCAAATGTGATTAACGTGTGCAAATGTGATTGCGTGTGTGCGTAGAAAAGCTCATGCCGGTAATATTAGGTTGAGCTGATAGACAACACACATGGATTAAAGCCAAAGGATATTTCGCTTGGTTTGTCAAGCAGCTTGTGTATTTTGTTCTTTAGTTGAAAGTAACAATCGCCTGGTGTGAACGGCCTTTCAACTAATCGCTTCCAATGAAGTTGGAGTGCGGCCAACTTCTGATTCAACTTATCGCCTCAAATATTGCTTGGAAAATTACCCAATGTGAACACCGTATAACCGCAAATCGGAAAAAGTTGCCTTAATGTCAAAACGATGTATTTGTTGTATTTTTGGATATTTCTTGCCGTCATTGCGCGTATAATTTGGTGTTTTAATTTTTTTTTTGCTCAACCGATCCCACCTTGTGAAAATTCGCCTTGGTTTGGTTTCCGAGGTGCTGTCACAAAACAGCTGCAATTGTCCTCCACCCAAAATACAAAACAAAGTGGGTTGCATCAAATTAACCCATCCTCCCAAAAGGACTGCTATATGTTATAAAAGTAAATGCAGAAAAGTGTCGGTGCAAACGTATATTCGTGAGCTTAAACATAAAAACGAATGCCCTCTTTATTTCAATTAAGTGCTGTTGTGGTAAAAGTAATTTTATTGAAAGTACAATTTGTGTTGCAAAGTTCATATACATACATACCGGCAAGTGTGTTGTAATTGCTGAAAATTATCAAAAACCCTAGCGCATAGGTTAACTGGGGGGCGTGAAGGTTACATATAATTATCATTTGCCATTTGCTAAAACAAAAGTAAACACTGTTGAATAGAATAGGACAAAAGCGAGGAAGCGGAGAAAAAAGTTTTAGCTGCAAAAATGACGCCTTTCGATGATTTTGCATATCTGATTAATCATGTATTGCTGGGAGACGAGCCGGTAAGTAGCCCCTGCTTTTCCTTGAAATAGTAATATTTCACTCAACTAATTGCATGCATTTATTGAATTTTCCAAACGTTGCGGTGCTGCTGTTGCATCTTCGGTGTTGTGTGCGGCATTTGGCAGACGATTGAGGATTTCATACTACTGGTGGGTACGCTGGTGGCGTTTATAGCTTTTATACTCTGGTGTTGCTTTCCCATACAACCAAAGGTGAGTGCATTTAACGAAGTGATCGTAAAAAGGTCAAGGGTTTTCAAGTTGTTCATAATTAAAAAAAAATGTGATTGACATCCCAGTAGCATACGATTGTTATAAACTTTTTCTCACTCTCACCTCTTATCTAGGACGCAACCAATCATCGCCAATTCTCCTGCAAATCCATACAAAACTCACTCGAATCCGCTCAGGTGCACAGCAGTTATAGCAAAAGTGGCCCCTTGGCGCATAATGAGTACACTATGAAGAATGGCGGACACGCCTATCATTGTTGTACTTAATCAAGTCGGCAACCGCAGCAGCCCACATGTTTACTTACGCAAGTAATCGAGGGATTAAGTAAAAGTATAAAATTCAATTTAAACACCTAATGTATGCTGTAGAGTAAACCGCTATCCAAAAGACGACGCTAATAAAGAGTGAGCCAACTACGATAAACCAAGCAGTTTATAACCAGTATCGAATAAGCATATGTATGAACAAAGCTTAATGGCAACTATAGAAAGCATATTTATTAAAAAAAATATTTCCCCATCTAAGTTAAAGTCGAGTATCGGTCACTACATTATTAAACATAGTTGTAGTACGAAAAGTAAATTTAAAATGTATTATGCTGTAAAATTAGGCGAAAACAAGGCTGCGCTTCGCTAAAGCGCCGTTCATAATTAAGAAAATGAACGTTAAATAGTATGTTTAGTATTGAAAAAATGTTTTTTTTTGTATGATTTCAATGCAATTGAAAATGTTTGTATATAAAATACTCGAATAGTAATTAAAATATTCGTACATGAATTTAAAATATATCGCATATTTGCAATATAGCACAGATGTATGCTAAATGCAAATAAACCCAAATGAAAGACAGACGATTGAAAGAAAAATAAGTAAATAGTAGATGAGCGATGTAGGTGCGATTTTATATTTAAGAAAATGTTAATTTTAATTTCTAAGAAAATTATTTATGACATGAATTGTTATATTCATTTTGTTCTAATTTAAATGTTTCATTTATTTTCAACATGTCATATTCGTCGAAAAAATTGCATTGTATTATTAAAACAACATACGTGATAAACCCAAAGCTTGTTTATTTTGGGAAGAACTGAGTAGAAGAAGTGGCTTTTGAAAAGGCCGCAGTCATTCACATTTAATTTTGAGCACTTTGTATATATGTATGTATGTATGTATAGCTGCAATTTTCCGTAGTTTAAATGTAGCTTGAAAGCGATTTTTTTTCAATGAAACATTGAAATGCCTTTTTTAAATTGTTGCCTCTTTCTTTATTTTAGCCATTTGTAGCTTTAAAGAATTTCTTAGATATACTTGCCAGCATACATCTGTTAGTATTTATTAATAAAAAGCAAAACTTTGAAATTTTTCAAATTAAAAGTTGAATAAAAGATTGCTGAATTACAAATATTGCACATGAAACAAATATCCCTTACTTATAAAGTGTTGAACAGATTGAAAATAAAAGCAACAAGCCCTTGAATGTTCCGCTGAATACTTCTAGAAGCGTAATTCCAGTTTGATGGTAAATTTTTATGTGCATTCTCAATGTAAGATGTATTTTTTAGTGCTACTAAATTTTATTTTTTTAACAACAAGCCAAAACTCATTTCACGTCGTCAATTTTTTTTTATGTATTACAAAAGATTGCGCATTAGTAACAAAAAACAAAAAAAAAATAAAACATTAAACAATAAATAAAATGAATTACCCTTTAATATCGTATTTAAAATCTCATAGCGCATACAAATTACATATATGTATATTGAAATATAAAACATTGTATTTGTATATTTTTTCTTAGCGCTAAAAAATATTTACTCAGTAAAATTTGAAAAATCTTTAACAATAACTATACCTGCTAAGCAAGAAAAAACGCCAAGTGAAAATAAAAGGTACTCGAGATTGAAAAAAAATCGAAGAAAAAGTGGTATTCTTTGTTAAAGGAAAAATTGGAGGAGAAAGTTGTTGATTACTTTGTATGAAATTGTAAGTAAAAATCGTATTTAAAAAAAATTTGGATTTCATGCAATTTTTTATAAAACATTTAAGTTCTGGAACCTTCACCATTTCTTATTTTTTGTTTTTAATTCTGTTANTGAATTGTAAGTAAGTTCTGGAACCTTCACCATTTCTTATTTTTTGTTTTTAATTCTGTTATAATTTGTTCTCCAAATTATCAGCTCTTCCAAATGCAGTTGATGATTTGAATAATGAAATAAGAAACAATGCGTATATGAAATTTTAATTAATATTTTTTTGCAAAAAAAATTTTCAAAAATGAATGTACACATTGTATAGCTATATTTTTTTAATTTATTTACTTTCAATTTTTTTCTGCTACATCACTTGTTTTGCATATAAATAACTAGTTTGTTGGACATACATATACATATTTATTATATATTTAAGCACAAATTTTCCTAATGTTTTGTTTGTTTTTGGCGTAAATAATGGGTGCCAAAAATTCATATAAACAACAAACACTGTAGATTTTTGCAAGATATGTACATATATTTGAATGTGCTGCTTAGAAATTTGAAACAACTATTTCCAAGCGCAGGGATGCATTTGGAGGCAACACAGAAACAAAATATGTTTTATAAAAAAATCTTTGAAAAATTTTATTTTTCTAAAAACAAATACGAAACTAATTAAACAATTACCAAAAACAAATAAAAACGAATAAATTTTTTGAAAAAATTCAAACATTAAATAATTAGCGAACATTTTGAATTTTTTTTTAGAAGCATTTATATATTGTAAATATCTCAACACATATATATGCACATATGTACGAAATATATTACAAATTAAAATTTTTTAAGAAAAATTTGATTGCTTTTGAAAGTTTTAGTTTTAACATCCATATTGTATACATATACATATGAAAAGAAGTGCTCAAGGGAATTTTTTTTAAATAAAACCAAATTTGATTCGTTTAGGAAAATTTAAACATTTAAAAATTAACACAAGTTTAGAAATTGCTATTTTTTTCATTTCATTTTTTTACAAAAAATATTTTTTAATTATTTTAAACAAAAACCTTTATTTACTTAGACAAATCAAAGGAATTATTTGCGGTTAATTAAAAATACAAATATTTTTAAACAAAAAGTTTTTAAAACAAATTTTTTGGTAATTTTTTAATTTTTTTTTACTGCTCGCCGATAACGCGCAACATCTGGGAATAGTTTGGGTGCATTCCAAAACGTTAACATACAAAGCATCAGTCTCTTTTATTTCTAAACCTCAGTATATTGTAACGTCAAATGTGCGCAACCACGGGTAGATGCAAGTTTTCAGCTAAGTTGCGCAAGTTAGACTTTTTCTTCTAGTGTGGTTTAGAAATAAAAGAGACTGATGCTTTGTATTTTGACGTTTTGGAATTCACCATATTTTAATAAAAAATAATTAAGCGTTATTTCCTCTTATTTAATTGAGTATACATAAATTCGCTTAACAAAAAATTTAAAAACAAGTTTTTCTAAAAAAAAACTTTTTGTGAAGACAACTTTTTTTTAGTATTTAAATATAAACTTTTTCTTTACATAAATCTAATGTAAAAAATTCTGAGAAAATATTTGCATTTAATAAAAATAAATATTTCTGAAAAAAAGTTTTTCAAAATATTTTTTTTATTTGCATAAATAATAAATTTAATAAAAATAAATATTTCTGAAAAAAAGTTTTTCAAAATAAATTTTTTTTATATAAATACCTACCTTTGGATTTTCAATTGATTAGCTACAACACACAAGGTNATTTGCATAAATAATAAATTTAATAAAAATAAATATTTCTGAAAAAAAGTTTTTCAAAATAATTTTTTTTTTAAATAAATACCTACCTTTGGATTTTCAATTGATTAGCTACAACACACAAGGTCTGCGCAATAATTTCCAACTAAAAATTAATCAAAAATAATTTTCTCTTATATAATTGAGTATAAATTCTCTTGGCTAAATTTTTAATAGCCTTTTTATTGCACTTGATAACAATTTTTTAAATTTTTTACCTTACCTATTGATTTGTGGCACAAATTAAACAAGTAAAAATAGTATAAGTACCACGAATTTTTTG
Source organism: Rhagoletis zephyria (assembly GCF_001687245.7). Classification (NCBI taxonomy): domain Eukaryota; kingdom Metazoa; phylum Arthropoda; class Insecta; order Diptera; family Tephritidae; genus Rhagoletis; species Rhagoletis zephyria. Next base: position 40,025 of record NW_016160724.1, on the reverse strand, counting down.
GCTAACTTTTGAATTGAAAAATATAAATATGTAATTATGTACATACTTACAGATATTAACAATGTAATTCACTAATAAAATCGTTGTTTATATTTACACGCTCGTGTTAGCATAATATTTAATATTTTTATACTTAACAATTATTTTCTTTATTTTTTTTTTCTCAACTTAAAAATTAACATAACTTAAAAATTGAACAACTAAATTTGGCTTCACGCTTTGTCATTAAATAAGTTTTGGTATTTTCTCGCACTTACAACACTAAACAGTCTTAATTAGCTCGCTTTCTTCTCAAAATTTTGTAAAGTACAAATTAAAAAAAATATCTGCTTTCTGTTTCGCTACACTTTTTTTCTTCCCTTTCTCAAGTAATTCCCTTGTGTCCTGGCCTCAGCACTGCTTCGGGAAGAATACATTCATCTCGATCAAAATCTGCAGCACTATGAAGATTGCATAAATGGAGAATAACGCTATGCCTGCGCGCTTGGTTAGGCGATAGCCGCTAAAGCTCAAAACGATGAAAAGCGCAATTGTACAGAGCAGCAAAATGAGTATATTATACTCAATACCTTGCGCGGCAATTTTAATCATAGCACTGCCATCTGTTTTGCCATAATTCATGCAATTCTTAATGAACCATGGCACGCCCAGCGAAAGGAGTATGGCAAGTGAGTTGGCGCCCAGCGAATTGGAGACACCAATGCCGCTTTCACCTGTGTTAAGAGAGGAGAGAAAGAGGAGGCATTTAAATTGGCTATAAGTAAGAGAAACATTTAAAATTTGTGAGTGAGAGCTGTGAGGGAGCTTTTAATAATGAGCTAAATGAAATAATGAGTGAAATTTTGAGCGTTAGCCAGGCGAGTTAAATGAGTGAGTGCGTGTGAAGTATGGAGAATACAATGAACTGAGAAACTCACCATTTCGTAGGGAAATCAAACTGGAAACCGCTTCAGGCATAGTTGAACCAGCCGCTAGGAAGGTGAGACCCATAACAATTTCAGGTACACTTATGGCGACACCTAAAATAGTAAAAAAAAAAATTAGTTAAAAAAAGGAAAACAATTTTGGTTTGCATCAGAGTTTACATCTGCCTATACGCCTCGCAGGTATGCAAGCGATCAATAGTATTTATCACAATACACAAATACATAGATTCATCATGTCAGAGGAATCAACCAATAAAATGTATGTGATGTATGTATACTATACTATATATATCACACGACAAATATCGGTCACATCCCACGAGTTAATCACAATACAAGTATCATCAGATCATATATCGTCGGCTGGATAAAAGATTGTCGTAAGCGGAATTTTGGCGATTTTTAGTTATGAATGCCGTTATATGAGCAAATCTCACAAATAACATTTTTCGGCAAAACCGTGCGTTTGGTCGAAAATGGTGGCGCACTTATCTTAGACAATGCATTATCTTCAGTTTTGTATAAAGATGCATATTCCAGCGCGAAATTGTATTCAAACGAAATCTTAAAAAAGATATGCTAAAAAAAGTAAAAATAACAAACCATGCTTATATACCCGTAGTTGTGTATGTAACGTGTACGCCCGGTAAACCCCGGACTTAACTTAAAAGTCATATTATTTAAAAAAATAATTAAATATTGACGAAACATATTTTTCTACAGTATCCGTGACGAATATCGAACCCTAACGGCCAAAACAACGTAAGCGACATTTTTTTTCAAAATTTTATTTTTGATGCAGAAATATTCCTAGGGCAGCTATATGTATTATTGCATCAAATAGAATATTAAAAAAAACAGCGGTTACATTATTTTGGCGGTTAGGGCTCGATATGTATTAATTTCTTCATGTGTATAATAATTTTAGAATGAATTTCGAGTGTGTCAATAAAAATTATAAAATTGGATTTTTTTTCGCAAATCTTCGTCATCTTATAATCAATGTAATTTTTTCGTTAAGTGGCACGCTAGTCTCATTACTGTAGAATGGTTTGCTTTGGCAAGAAGAACATTTTCAACGCTTAATGTTGAAATTTTGAAGCAACTTAAAGCTGGGTTATGCAAGGCTTAGACTTGACTTGACTTACCTAGAAACTTAGAAACGATTACTCAGCGTGCCACCTATTACTTTTTCTTTTGAATATCAGCACTTGTATTTGTACACCTAAATTGCAAACGATTAATTCGTCTTTACACCAGAATGAATATAAAATTACCAGTAAAATAAATGTATTTACTCGTATCGAATTGTGATTGTTTTTATTATATTTTCTGTCTTTATTTGAAAGTTTGTTTTTCGATTGCCAGATGAATTACATTTATACAAAAAAAAAATTATTTATGTGGCATATTTGTAGGGATTTTATTAAAAAATGAAATGGCAGCATGATTCTCTCAGGGGTCTCTTTGCACTTAGAAATTTAACTTAGAAATCAAAAATCTATAGTTCTCCAAGTTTCTAAGTGAAGTTGTTTTTTTGGGTAACTACATACACGCGCTGCTCATTTGCCAGATACACAATTTTCAAGTCAAGTCAAGTCTAAGTCTTGCATAACTGAGCTTTTAAACTTTTAAAATGATTTTTTTTTTTTAATTTCGTGGCACACTCTTCGAACTTCACTCGCATGTTTTATATAAGCCAACTTTCATTGCCACTAATACGAGCATTATATTTGAAAACTTTCCAAAGTTATTTAAAAACAGAAATTATGATTCGAGTGACAATGAAAAAATTAATAATTTCGGTACTTTTTCACCTAAATAAATATTTTAAGGCTGTTAAAATACTTGATAAATTTTTTATTGTGCTTGTTTCTGGAACTCCGTTGATTAAAACAAATACAAGAAGCATGCTTTAGCGTTTTTTTTCCTGACGAGAGAAGGGAGTGACATTAAAAAAAAGAACAACTCGTGAATTTTCCTCATACATACTTAAATAAGATCTTTCGATTGGTGCAAACAGTTTTTGCACATTTCTTCTTTAGTTATCGATATATTGACTACAAAAGTTATCGGCAATTTATTACAAATTGAGTTAAAGATGGAGTCATACTGAACTAAGATCTTTCATCCGTTTCTTGATCACCTTTAGCTTACGAGATATAGAGTAAAAAGTATCGCGAACTTAGTTTACATACCAAACTTCAATCGCGATTTCCCAAAACTTGTGTCATATCACATCATGTGTATTCGTCACGTCACATGAAATCAATAATCATCACATAATCAGCTTTAGTTTGTGAGCATATCATAGCAAGGTCACATCAAATCAGTGGTCGCATAACGCTACATCGATAAATTCTACTAATCAGTTTTTGCGAGCAGCTGCTTTTAACGGAACTCAATCAAATAGTCTAGCTACTTTTATATGCATAAAGTCAATCATGACTTACGGCATTGTAGCCTTCACTGCTACAATTAATCTGCCATCACTCAACTTCACTCGTAATATCAAGATTTAAGTCATTATTCTTGACTTGGAATTCCCCCCAGACTATTTAAAAATGCAATTAGCATAATATTTAAAAATTAACAGAAACCAAATTAGCTGCTTATTAACAAGGCATTTAATTGGTAACAATTATTTATAGCAGCAGCAGCAGCAGCAGCAGCGGTAAGATAGTTTTAAAACCTCATAAAAATCAAATACTTACATACATATGTATGTACATTCGCTGCTATTATTATGGTAATTATCACCTTTTTAGAAGAAGAAATGACACATTTCACTTACCAAATGCTGTCAACATCCACACAATCAAGTAAGCATTCAGGCCAATTGCAATGATGCACATAACAAAGGAGAACGGGTAGAGGCGACGATGCAGCGCTGGGTCGGGTATGACAAAGGTGAGTGTAAATCTGATGGGAAATACGAAGGCCCACCAAAGTTTTCTGAATGTCGTCTCTCCATGTGGCAGGTAGAAAAGTTTGCGTGGCGGTGGGGGTACGTCATCGCTTTCGTCGCTGTTCCCTGGCAGAAAGGAGAGAAGAGTGAGTATTATAAAAAAGGTATTTTTTTTTTACTAAAAAAAAAAGAAAAAAATTTGTATCAAATTTAAAACCGAAGTTGTTTCCGTGCTAGATTTAAATTTTTTAATTGTTTCATTCAATTTTTAATTTCATAATAATTTCATTCCAAAATTAATACATTTTGATTAAGTTAAATAAAAACAAAAATATAACATTTTTCGCGAGTTTAAATTGAGTAAAAATGGCTTCATAAAAAATTCGAATGAATTAAAAATGTGTAATTTAGATTATATATGAAGAAAAAACATAAAGTGATAATTTAAAATCATAAATTTTTTTTCTAGATTTTAATTTTTTAAGTGTGATATTGGAATTTTTATATAATTTTTTAATTGTGCAAGCAATTTATTTTGCATTTATGCTAAATAAATTTATTAGAAATTTCAATTACATTTCAAGAAACTAATCTTTTCAGTCATAATACTCAAAATTTTTTTTTTCTGTTTTTGACTTAAATTTTTTCAGTGCTTTTTCTTATATATTTTTCGTTTAATAGTATGTACATATATTTTTTAATTATTTCTATCTACACTTACAGCTTTTCGAATGCGTCAAATTCGCTGTGGACGACATTGTCGAGGTATTATCAGGTAAATTTATCACAAATAGACCATCACCGCCCAGCGGATCCTTTTTGAGTGGCAGACGCGCCTTGGCACTATTCTCTGGTGGCTCGGTGAAATCTGTCGAGGATTTGATAATTGAAAGTTTGAGTAAAGAATTTCCAACGAAATGTACACATATCACAAAAGATACAAAATAAGTATAAAAAATTAATAAAATACAGCAAAACTCAAAATTCAAAATGCATATAGTTTTACTAAAATGGTACATGTAAAATTGAAAACAAAAATTGAAATCTCAGCAAAATAAAAAAATTAAAAATTTCTGAGAAAAAAATAATAACAATTAATTTTTAACGAAACAAAAAGTTTTAGCTTTCATTAAATTCTGAATCGATTGAATCCCCTCAAACTATAATTTTTTTTGCATCTACTCAAGAAAAAAAAATTAACTCAAAAGTGTTTAGCTACAAGAAATATTGTTTGCCAAATTTTAAAACATTTAATTTTTTTTTTGAAAATTAGCAAATAAAATAATACTTTTAAACAATTTAAAAGAGTCTTGCATTGCACAAAAGCCCCAAAAGACTAAATTAAGTAAAATTAAATTCTAAAACATACATTTGAAAAAAAAAAACAAAATTCTATAATATTTTTTTTTAAATATTTCTACGTAAAATTGAATTCGAAAAGATGTATATGAAAAAAATAAAAAAATCCATAACAGATTACTTTCGTTTTTGAATTTCGAAAAATTCCAAAACAATAAAATATAAAAACAAAAAATGATAGTTTTTTCTCAAAAAATAAATTTTGACGGAATCTTTTTAAGAGTTAAAAGCTGTTAAAACCTAGGAATTTATTTTTTGAATCATAAAATGTTCGGAATTAGAAAAAAAATTTGGTAAAATCTTTCTTCAATTTTGTTTGAAATTTAAATTAAATTAATTTTATTGTTTTATATTTTTTAATTTATAATAATACATAATTTTATAATTTTTAAAATAAGGTAAAATTAAAAAAATATACGAATTTGGATTTTGAATATTAAACAAAAAAACGTCTAAACAATTTGTAACAGAAAATTTTAAGTTTCCAAAAAAACAATTTAGTTTCTGCAGACCTTGATTCGTTTTTTCAGGTTCCACTATAATTAAAAAAAGATTATGTTTAGTTCAAAATTTTGGTAGCAAAAAATTTTTTTATTTCTTTTTAAATCTTAAGTTTTAGTAAGAGTACTTATTTGTATGAAATACATAAGAAGACACTGTAACAGATAAATTTACAACTTCTTAAATTTTATAGAAATTTGTAAAGTTTTTGTTTTGTAAATTAAGAAAAAAAAAACACTTCAATTTTACTTACCATATCGCTTTGATATGCAACAATTCAGCTTATCCTCGACAAATACTCGTATGGCAGGCATAAATTTGTTGTTATTAAACGTAAGAATATAATAGAATAAGAGGAAACCCATCATAATGCAGGATTCGGCGAAGCTGACATAGCCGCCCCAGGCGAGTACAACGAGTACAATGGTGTTAAAGCTATAGATGACACAGTCGCGTGCTATTGGCCACCAATCGAGTTGTACCGGCTGGAAGGAGGTGAACAAAGAAAGAGAAATAGAAAGAAGATAAAAACCAAATTAGTATACAAAATTCCTTGAGTTCGGTTACGTATACGCCGTGTATGTATGTATGTATTTAATATTGCTAAAAATGCTCACCTTATTTATACACAACGCCGCCAAACCAGCCACGCCCAATGTATTGAACATCAACGAGCCGATAATCGTGCCCAAACCCATGTCTGAATCTGTGATTAGCGTACTAATCGTATTCGTAAAGAATTCGGGCATTGAGGTAGCAGTGGCCATGAACGTAGCAGCAGCGACATCTTTGGATAAATTCAAATCTTCACAAATGCACTCGACGGTGGGCAGGAAATAGTCATTGCAAATGATGGCGAGCAGGATGAAGAAATAAACAGCGGCGAAGACGTGCAGCACGACCCAACCTTGACGCAGCTGTTCCACTGTTGATAAGGTTAAGAAATAATTTTTTTTTTTGTAAAAATTTAGAATATTTCTAAAATTTATTAAATATAGTAATGTCACAAGCTGAAATTTTCTTTTAGAGACAATTTAAAAAAGTGCGATCAGATAGCGAGTCCCACCTTATCAATAAGTGTTAATTGAGAAAATGATACCGGCAAAATTTCGGACTCAAATTTTATCAAATTCCATTGACTTCAACGTCAATGGAAATTAAGTCACTCCGATTAGGAAAAAATTAAATATTTACAGATTTTAGTCGATTAGAAAACTCAAGTGCGCTGCATAGTACTTGTTAACTGTAAGTAGTTTTTATTTTCGATAAGGACTGAGAATAGAAGTGAATTGGAAATACGTTGTGAGATAAGGTAAATTTAACCAAGATAAAATTTTTATACATTTTATATATGTAGATATATTAGTGATGACCAGGGAACGGATTTTTAGGACCTAAAAACCTTTAAAAAAGGCAAAATAAAATAAAGAAATAGGCTGGAAAAGGCAAAATAAAATAGCGAAAAAGGCAGGAAAAGGCAAAAAAAAGGTATTGCAAAAAAAGCAAAATAAGGCACTAAAAAAATACAGAAAATACGAAGAACAATCAAAAAATACATTTATTTTAGAAATGTTTATATTACAAGTAAAAAGAGAAAAACTATGAACTAGTTTCATTATATGAAAAATTTGTACTTTGAATCTTTGACTATTTTATCCTTTCGAGTTTCTAACTCATAAAACTTTAATCTGTATAGTTGTAGTAACATTGAACCACAAGATGCATTTTGAAGTTTTCTGGCAGCATTTTCATTCGATTTTCGCGAAGAAAAGCCTTGAATGTACTAAATGTGCGCTCGACGTAAGTTGATACAAGTGGAGCCCAATTTAAATATGGAACGTTTGAAACGTTCATATTATCAGGAATAAGGGCGTTTTCCTCGCCCTTTACAATTTTATCCAAAACCCTTATTGTCTTCAAGCCTACGTTAGCTGAGAAAACGGCTTTGAATTTTTTCAACACCAATTTGGCAAGAGGTCCCTGCGCTTCTATAAGCCGCATGGGCATGTGTATATTTTTTAATCTTAAAAAAAAAAAATTGTAAATGCTCTAATCACTTTTTTAAAGGTAGAAAAGGCAAAAAAAGGCAAATATCTTGAAAAAGGCAAAAAAAAAGGCAAATATCTTAAAAAAGGCATAAAAAGGCAACATCAAATGTGTATACATATATGGAATCAGGGAAAGCTAAATCGTGGACATTCTTAATCGAATATACTCTATCTCTTTAGCAGAAAAAAAGGCAATTTCCATAAAATCCGTTCCCTGGTGATGACCAATGAGAGCTTTTAATTTCTACGTGTTAATATAAAGTCCATTGAAAAGCTTTAGAACACTGATGCTCAAACCAGCGCCCGCGAGCGGAGCTCTTCAAAGTTTTCAGTAAATTTTTTATCTGTGGTGGGCACACAGGCAAAGCTCTTTCAAGCTTTGCGTATATTTAGTATAGTAAGCTTGAAAGAGCTTTGCCTGCGGGAAAGCTGCTGCCCACCACCGTTTTACATATATGGACGCGCACAGAGTAAAAGCTCTCTCTGAGCATCACTGATTTACATCCATGTATGTTCTCGATGCTCTACAGAGAGCTGTGAAGAGTTACGCCCGTGGTCGCCGCTTTGAGCATCGCTGATGTATGTACTAGCAATGGTTTGCTGAAATTTTTGAATATAAAGCGTGTTTAAAATTGCGGTTTGTTACTTTGCTACTCACGAGCTTTCATAGAGCCTTTTACGCTTTTATTTTTTTAAGACTTTAAAAGTTTCGTGCTAAATTTTGGAATTATATTATTTATTCTTTTAGTTGTTTTAACTTACATGTAAAATACTCTGGAAACTCATCCAACGCTGTACCAGTAGTGTCATCTTCACACTCCTCGGTCGCACGCACCAATGGTTCATTCAGTACATATTCAATATAATGGAAAGTTTTCTCCAGAAACGTTTCATTATAATCTGAAAGGAAAGAAGAGAGAAAAAATTTAGTGAAGGGATTTATTAAACAAAATACGGAGAAAAGTTTTTGTTTTACAGCTAGACGTTTTAAGGTAATTTTTTTCTTAAAAAAATCATGACAATTTGTGGTGCTTTGAAAAAATTATTTACTGATTTATGTAGTTTAAAAATTTTTCATACATACATAGATAAGGAGAAAAAACTAAAACTGAAAGGCAACAATTTTTTGAAATGTTTTCCTTAAAATTTTGTACATAATATAATTCATTGAAAATTTTTTATTTTATTAATTTAAAAATTATTAAAGTCGCTTAAAGTAAACAAATTCTGCATCCATTTTTTACAATTCTTAGAAAAAAAGCTTACCAACTTGTTTAACTTTCAATTTTATTTAAAATATTTTTCAATATGTATTATTCTGGAAAAGTGCAAGTTCTTTCTTAAAATGCTGTATTTCGAGCAAAAATCGTACCTAATTTTTAATTTTAATTGTTTCGTATTTGTATTAATTTTAAACATTTTTGCACAGAATTGTCCTGAAGAAAACTAAAAAGAAATTTCGAGAAAATAGCTTGATAAAAAGCTACTGAATTCAGACTTTTTAATACCTACTCTTCAATTTTAATTAATTATGTAATTTTAAAAACTTTTGCGCAGCATATTTTTTTTTTTTAATTTAACGGTAATCGAAAAACTCTCCTGGAGAAAACTAAAAAAAAAAATTGTGAAAAAAGCTTCATACAGAGATGGTAAATTCAGAATTTTTTATTATCTAAATTAGTTTTTCAACGGCTATTTTGAATGTCTTTTTTCTTCAGAAAATTGAAACAAAATATTTGTAAAATATGTTTGAAAGTATTCGTTAAATAAAAAATTATATTTTTTTTGCTACCGGCTTTTCTTCATTTTGTTTACAAGTGCATTAAGGTTTCTCCAAAAAATTAAAAAAAATTTTTAATTCCATTTTAAATTTGTTAAAAAAAAAAAAATTACAATCTTGAGAAAAAAGTTTGGCCTAGAGATTAGAAATTCAAAATTTTGGAATAAATAAGTTTTTTCAGAACACATTCATTTTTTCAAACGCATTAAGGAATCCCCCAAAATTCTAACAAAATTTCGGAATTCTATTTTAAAATGGGTTTCAAGAAATAAATTTTGTTTAAAAAAAAACTATTTGCCAAAAATGTATTTTTTCATTTCCAGAAATAAAGCAGCATTTTGATTTAAATCTTTTAAGCTTTTATAAAAAATTTAATATGTTTTCAATCAAATTTTTTTTCAAAAATATATTTTTTAATCATAACTTTGAAGTCAATAATTTTATACGAAAATCAGTTTTTAGAGCGGAAGAATTATGTATATCATATTTCTTTTCTACAAAATCGGATGAAATAACCGGTAAATTAAAAAATTGCTCAAAATCGGTAAAGCTAAGACAAATGATTTTGAATATACATAATGAAATAACTCAAACATTCTAAATTGCTAAAAAAAATTATATTTTTTAAAATATTTTATAGAAAACATAGTTTATATTAATAAAAAAATTTTATTGAAAACATATTATATTTTTTATAAAAGCTTAAAAGATTTAAATCGAAATGCTGCTTTATTTCTGGAAATGAAAAAATACACTTTTGGCAAATAGTTTTTTTTTTGTTAGAATTTTGGGGGATTCCTTAATGCGTTTGAAAAAATGAATGTGTTCTGAAAAAACTTATTTATTCCAAAATTTTGAATTTCTAGTTTCTAGGCCAAACTTTTTTCTCAAGATTATAATTTTTTTTTAACAAATTTAAAATGGAATTAAAAAATTTTTTTTAATTTTTTGGAGAAACCTTAATGCACTTGTAAACAAAATGAAGAAAAGCCGGTAGCAAAGTCAACGATTTTATAAAACAAAAGTGTTCAGAGTAAAAAAAATTATACATATCATATTTCTTGTCTTCTTGCACAACAATTAAAAAAAACTCGGATTTTTGCAAGAAAGCATATTTTTATTATGAAATAAATTTTTCAAAAAAAGTTTTTTTTTTATTCTTACATTTGAAGTCAGTGATTTTATAAAAAAAAATAAAACAACGACCAAAAAGAAAAAAAAAATTAACTTTTCAGAGCAAAGAAAATTCCAAGTTATGTTATTCTTTACCTCGAAATCGGATGAAATAGCTCCAAATATTTAAAAATTGCTCTCAAATAGCTAAAATGAATAGCATTTTTAATACTTTATTTTTTCAAAGAATTCATTAATTTTACAAAAATGTTTCCCCTTATTTGATTTAAAGTAATATTTTTTAAATATTATATCATATTTCTTTATCCACAAAATTGACAGGAACAATTCGCAAAATTTCAGAATTGAACTAATAAAAAAGGAAATGGCTAATAATAATTTTTTAAGTAAAATTTTTGCAAATTTTACAATATTCCTCGGCTTGCTTTGAAGCGGTTTCGCATTTTTAAAATTTAATTTAATTTTTTAATATTTTCTTCATATTATTAAAGTGCTGTTGGTGTTTTTGGCAAAAAAATATGCTTTCATAATTTTTTGCATATGTATAATTTACCCAGATCTAAATTTCTTTCCTCCTTATTTATTTAATTGTCATAAACGTATGCAAACTTATAACAATATTACATACTTCCAAGAAATTCGTTTTCCAAGTGATGAGTTGACAGCACCAAGGCTTTCACTCGATTTCCAGTTAAAACTCACGTGTTTGCCTAAAGTCTAATAGCTGTTGTATGGTATTTTTAAAACTAATACATTACCAGTTTATATAGTTTTATTGACTAATAATAGTGTCAATAATGATATGGGCTGTATTTGATGCACATATTTGGCTGTGTGTCAGGGTAAACAAGCTGTAGAAGCGCAGCGCGTGCTCAACGCTCTTTCTCAGAAATTTAGAATGCTACAGTTCCGTTAAAAAAATCATATTTTGTTTATAATTTTCCTAAAACCACCTAACATCTGCTCAATAGGGAACGAAATGTGGTTGATTTCCATGTAGAGGATCGCTGTCTGGCCATAAAATCGTGGAGCGCATAGTAAACGTGCTGATGAACAGAACTCAATTCGAGTATGTGTTACAACATGCCAATTACCCAATTAGCTTTAACTTAATATTTATTTACCAGTTTGCCAATCTTTACGAGCCTAATTTTCACTGTTAGCACTCCAAATATGGCGGAGTAGTTAAAAAAATTTAGTTGATGTGCTTTATTATCATTATTACTTTGAACAGATATTATTTTATTATTTAGGTAGAAATCAGGTAAAAGTATATTACCCAAATATTTGATATGAGCGCAAACTTTTTTGAATTAAAATTTTAAGTGTGTCTAGTACGTAGAATGTTCAGTGACGTCAGACTACTCATCAACATCTAGAAACTGCCATTTGGTGGAAGTGGTGAAAATACTTTCAATTGCACGTATAAATAAATAAATACTTACACACATATTTACATATGTATTTTATGTCATTTAATTAGAGAACTTACAATTAGAGAACTAAGGCAGTTACAGCGCCAATTAAAAAGATTTCCAAAAATTATTGAAATTTCCTCTAATTATGTAAAAAAAAATCCGCAACAAACAACCACTTACAGTGGCGGCAAAATAATTAAGGACCCGACATTTAACAAGTTTTGGCTTTTTTTTATTATTTAATGCTTATATTTTTTTAAGAAATTATAGCTAACTATCCAACAAAAAACATGTAAGTATAATTTTTAAACTTTGTACTGAAATTAGAAAAATTCGACGAAATTTCCAACTATTTAAACGGATTTTTTAGAATACATCTTATCGTTGATATTTTTTTAATTTTCAATACAAAGTTTGGAATTTGACGAACAATGGTTGAAATTTGTCGAATCCTTTGTTTTCTACAAAGTATGAATTTGGACTTACATGGGTTTTATTTTTATTTTCATAAAAAAATAATAAAAATTAAATAAAGAAAAAAAAAATATGTATCCAAAACTTGCCAAAATATGTCGCGTCCCTAGTTTTCTGCGCACCACTGTATATAAAAAAAAAAAAAAAATATAAAACCCATACTAATTATTTAATTTAAATACTTTTTTTATTGACAGGCCCAGAGGCCGTTATCATTGATTTTAATGGTCTATCAAAACAGCGTGACTAGGTTGCTAAGAGGCATTTTAATTAATTTGTATGAACACAAGTAAATAAATAATTTGTTTTTCGCTTTTTATAAAAAACACTTAAGGTGTTGACAAGAACGCACGCACCGACGAAAAGGTAAATGAATGATAAAAATTAATACAAAAAAAAAACGGTGTGATAAATAAATATCAACATATGTGGCGCGAAAAACTGACATTGAGTGAAGAGGGCCTAAAAAAAGAGACAATATTGTCATTCATCATTCACAAGCGCGCTGAGAGAAAGATGCATGTATGCGTCCTAGCATAAATAATATTTAATTTTTACAGCAATTCACTTGTGTAGTGTGAGACTACAGTTAGTACAAGCCCTCTTCAATCGCGCTCGCACACACACACTCCCCCACACATCGAAATTGAACAAATGAAGCGCGCAAGCAGCTGATCTGTAACTTCACAACCCTCTTGAACGCCGGTCGTTCTCACTCAACGATGTCGCGTTTTTGTCTCTCTCTTTCGCACCACTCATTAACAACAAACAAAAAACACACCAACAAAGTTAACAATTGCCATCGTTAGTCAATGGTACTTGTGCTGTAGATTTGCTGTTGTTGTATGTAATGCATTGTAATCATAGTCATATGTAAATAGCAAATACGTGCAATATTAATAATAATAATTTACTGACACGTTTTTGTTGTTCTTGTTATTTAATAGTGTGTATCTATGCATGAATGTATGTACATATGTAAATACATAACAAAATGTTGTTAATATTACCAGCGCCCCGTCAATGAATGACTTGTGTTTAGTTACGAGTATCTACATTTGTATGTTTTTTTTTTTTATATTTATCATGTGCCTTATAATGGCGTTAACTATAAAAATTAAGAATCTAGAATTTAATAATAAGAAAAGTATTTTTAAGCCCTTAATAAAAAAATTCATCTGCTTCATTTTGTGAATTTTTTGTTGTTGCAAATATGAAAAATAAGCAAAATTGAAACAAAAAATATTAAAAAATTTATTTTTATAGGAAATTGAGGGTTTGTATCTACTAAAAATTAAAAAATTATTAAAAATAAAATCGATCCAATTAATTTTTTGAAAATCCGAATTTTTTTTGTTATAAATTTAAATATAAATAAAAGTGAACAAAAAAAAAATTTTTACACAACACAATTTTTTTAAGGAAATTTTGATTAACATACAAAAATAAATAAAAAACAAAAAATTTCCGTTGAAAATGAAAAAAAAAAATTTATTTGAAAAAAGTCCTTGAAAATTAAAGAAAATGTGAATTTTTTTGAGGCAATTTCGATAAACACACAAAAGGAATTAAAAGCAAAAAACTTTTTGTTGCAAATTAAAAAAATTTATTTGGAAAAAAGTTATTGAGAATTAAAAATAATGTGCTAACCTAAGTATGTACGTGAATGTCTGTAGTTTTTTACAGGCTATGAAAGTTGGAAAAAGTGAATTTTTATTAATTTTTCTCATTCTGCTTTATTGAACTTGTACTTCTGGTTACAAATATTTACCTGCTGAGATGAAAAAAGGTTGTAGTTGTTAAAGGATATTGAAGGATAAAATTTCAAAGAATATTTTTTAATTTTCTAAAAACATGCTTTACATGATTTAAAATGGTCAAATGTGAAAAACATTGCTCTAGTTGCCGCTTTGTGAATCGCATTGCCGATTTTTTAGACCTTGATCTTCCCGAAACCATACATATGTATGTAAATAATCTTGATGTGGCTCCTCTCTTTACTGCCTCGTATTGAAAACCTTAAAATTTTTGTAGGTTATGTCTGGATTAAACTCTTAGATTTCCACGCGGCTCGATGGTGTGACCACTATCCAAGCGCTTGTTTTGACGCGGAATTCAGCGAGCTGCTAGATCGACTTAGCCTATTTTATCGAAAACACCGTTACTACGTGCCAGTGGTTTACTATCGTCACAGGAAATCGGTTTTAACTAGTACTCCTGTAACTAGCCTGCGTTTTTACTAAAAACACTTTCATTATTCTCAAATTAAGGAACTCAAACGACAATCACCTCCACTTATTTGTGAAGACTTTTTCATTTGCTTAGCTGACATTCGATTTTATCACCTCCCTATCAGACATTATTTTGAGTGACCACAACAATTTAGGCATTCTTATCACTGGCGTAGAAAATTAAAAAAATAAAACTGAAAATGGAAGATAGCTAGTAAAACAATAGTTAATAGTTATACACATATACAAATATACATACATACATACTTGTATATAAATCAAGATAGTTTAAATATGTGATGCAAAAATCAATTTGTACCTTGGTGCTACTCAATCACAATCTAAATTGGCATATGAGTACAGCAAATATATTTCTATATGTACATATGTATATAGAAATTCATATCTATCTTTTGATATGTATATATGTGCATAAACTGCCATCCCATATGCGCTGTCAAAGATAAAGCAGTTGGCAAATGTGGATGTACAATGGTTACATATGCGTCAGTTGGGCTAATTTATTGCGGACAACTAAATTAGTGCTGACAAATTTGCATTTGTATAAGTATACTTATATGTATGTATGTATACATAATGCCTTTTTGCAATTAATCATAAAAATTGCAAGTATGCTGTGCCATCATCCATCAAAAAGTTACAACAAAAAACACTAAATGTGCTAGAGCAAATATTTTAATATGATTTTTCGCAATATTTTTTTTTTGGTAAAAGTTAATGCCTACAGATTTTTGCAGCTAATCAATTAGTTTGGGTGCTTTCAATTGTCTGCTTTGATACTGTTCGTACTCTCACGCTTCAAACAAATTTTTATAAAACTTATAAATCAAACGATAACAATTGAATTTCTGTCACTCAACGTAATTCCAAGCGATAATGTTGAATTTTGGCTAATAGCAAGTGATAAATTTTGATAGTGAGATATATGAAGAATGTGTTTGATATGTAGCATATTTATTAAATTTCGCATGTTTGGCATTAAGTGATTACAGTGCTTCTACGTATTTATGAGTACTGCAGCTCATTAAAATTAGATTTATTTAGGTGACCACAAAATATAGCTTTGATTTGAAAAGTTTTTTTCTTGAACCATTATTTTACGTTAAGTTGCGACGAGTCGCTTAGGTCGGGGCGTATGAGTAATATTTTATTTGTTCGATTTTCAAGTCCACGACATTGTACTTTTGGCCCAGTTACATACATATGTATATGTATTTTCTGAACATATATGTATATATGCATATATATATTAAAGAGTGCAATAAAAACCGCAATTAAATTTTTAAGGTTGTATTATGATGTTTTTGGAGAAAAATTTTACTCTCAATGTTAAATTTATAATTTATCTCCTTCCTAAAGGTATTAAGAACGTTTATTATTCTTCAGTACAATTCTAAGTGACAATTTAAAAAGCGGATGAAGCGAAAAATTACTTTAGTTGAAATTTTGAAAAAATTAAGCGAAAAAATTACAACGGCGAAATTCCTTTTTTGCAAAATAGAATATTAGAAAAATAAGCAAACGTGTGTAAAAAACTAATAGAAAATTAATTATGATTCTAGCAATAAACGAGCGGAAGTGAAAAGAGGGAAAAATCATTGAAACTTTGAAAAATAACAGGAAGTAAAAAGAACGGTACAAAACAAATGAAATAAACTGGAATAAGTAATCTTATTCTTGAAAACTCAAGAAAATATAAAAAGTGAATATAAAAAACAATAATAAAAAATGCTTTTAAAATTTGTAAACAAAAGTCCTAAGGCAATGAAAAAAAAATGTTGTTAAATAATCAATACAAAGGGAACGAATTTTCTTTAATCGAAAAAAGGTTACTGAAAAATTTAAACAAATCCTATGTCCTACTATGATATATTGAAGATACATAAAGTGGTACAATTTTGCATATATACGAGATTTTAGTGTTTACACATACTTTTTCTAGTCGCCATGAGGTTAAAAAAATTCATAAGTTTTCTACAGAGTTCTGTATTTACAAAAAAAAGCATCCTAATGAAAAGCTGAAATCTTTTTCCCCCTCAATCCCATTATGAATATCGATCCTACTATGCCGGCAACAAATTTATTTACATTTGTGCAAATATTCTCTTAGGACAGGGCGTATGAGTGATTTATTCATAAATCTTTCTTAAATTATGAACGAAAGTCAAATACCGCAAAGAAGTGATTTGATATGCACGCCAAAGTAGCTAATACTTTGAATTCTATAAACTGTTTCTCTTTTCCTCGTTAATCATATAAATTCTTAAATAAAATTTCCTGCCTGCATAAAACATAATTATTATTTTTTTTTCTATTACACTTTAATAGATCAAACCACCGCCAATTAGCTGGTCAATAAATAGTCTTTAACAATTAGTGTGAACTTTGTATTGCAATGCCAACTGTTTGGCAAGAGATACTCGTAGTTAATAAATAACTAATTTCGTATTGATTCATGCCATGATTGATTGTGGGAATTTCAATGTGTCAGCAATGCCGACAAATATTTCAATTCCAA
The DNA here is from genome assembly GCF_001687245.7 of Rhagoletis zephyria. Classification (NCBI taxonomy): domain Eukaryota; kingdom Metazoa; phylum Arthropoda; class Insecta; order Diptera; family Tephritidae; genus Rhagoletis; species Rhagoletis zephyria. The sequence continues at coordinate 22,707 of NW_016160724.1, read as the reverse complement.
ATTGTCTATGTACATATGTATGCACCTTTTAATGCCATTTAAGCTAGAACATTTGCTACTTTTCTTGCGGCTTTAGCCGATTATTAAGTAAGCGGTGTATTTACTTGGAAAATCTGTTTATTCTATGGCAAGTTGTTTTGAAAATTCTTAGAAATAACGGAGTTAAATTCTTCGACTTCGCCTAATAGCAGCTAGACTGTTCACCTTTGTTGAAAGTGCCATCTGGCTGTTTTATGGTAGGATTAGGTTTAAGAGTTTTTAGACTAATAGAAGATCTGAAAAATGCTGACTAAGCAAAGCTCGTTCAGAGTGTTACCAGGCTTTATACTATTATAGATTTAAATATAGGTAAATATTTTTGACGTGGTGGTCGAGAGAGTAGCTAACGCTCTTTACCATCCGACTAGATATGGATTTCGCTGAGTCTATGTGTACCTACCTCGGTTTTGTTTGAGACCTTGCAACGTTTGATGAGCTTTTGATAAACAGCCCACGGGATCATCGTGCTGTCATACTCGTCATTTGAAGACACATCAGGCTCCAGCAGATGCACTTAAGTAAGTAACCACAGCACGGCATACAGTGTAGTGTCAAAAGTTTCGAATGTTCAAGCAACTTCTTCAAAGCAGATGGAAGGTCGATCCCAGTGGTTACTTATCTCCATCTGAATTCAAATTCACAATAGCTAATTTGGGACAAGTAGAGGGGCCCACTGGGTGAAAATGCCACGGACGCGGACGGACAGCAATCATTTTTTAGGAATAACAGTCTTAAGCGAAAGGAACTTTTTTTTATTTTAGAACTCGTCTTGCTCCTGAGGCTAAACGAGGAAAACGAAAGCGAATATCGCGCCAATATAGACTGAAGGCAGTCTTAGTGACGTAGGTCGGTGATTTGTGTAGAAAATGGAAAAATTCAGAGCAACATCCGGGTAAGGAAAATGATACCAGACTCTAGAAAAGCTGGTCTCAAACGTGAAAGTTATAGCTGCATTTCTGATAGTGCCTGCAGATGGAGACAAATCGACCAGAAGTAAGAAAAGCTTTACGTAAACCTGAGAATTTTTGCGTTTCAATTAAAATTAACAATAAACAAAAAAAAAATTCTCAAACCATAAAAATCAAGATTTTTCGAGATTTTCTAAACAATTTTTTTTTGGACTTCTTACTCTTTCTTTTGGACGTTTTTTTTTTTTTAGAATTTACGGTATCAGATTGTTTTTGTTTTTGGTAGAAAATAATGCTAGAGCGACCTTTGTTTTTCATTTTTATGTACTCGAGATTTTGCGGTTTGTTTCAGATTTTCTCAGATTTTTTTTCCAAAATTTTCATAAGATCTTTATTTTACTTATCGAGATTTTCACAAACCTTTTCAGATTTCTTTAATTCTCGGAAACTTTCGGAGGTTTTCGTAATTTTTGGATATTGTACGCATTTTTGCGGCAAATTTAAGAATTTACGTAAATTTTCAAGATGTACGATACATTTAAATCATAATTTTTCTTTTTATATATAGTACATAAATGTCTTGAATACGAACAGGAACATTATCCACTAATATAAAACATTTTTGCATTGTATTTTTTTAAATTTGATCAAAAATCGATGCTTTTTATAGTTTCGCAGTTATAGCATTAATTCGAAGCAGAGTAAAGTCTAAAACAATAAACCAAAATAAAAATATGATAAGCAACAATTTATGGATATTTTATTTACATTAAGACTTACTATTGCTGGTGACGCGGCTGCTGATAGGTTGTAATACAAATTGAAATTTATGACTTCACTTCCTAAATTTGCGAAAACGTTCGACAGTTCAATAAAAAATACTAATTTTAATTAAAAAACAGATTAGAAAACTATCAGAGGTGAAGTATGCAAAGACTACGGTTGTTTATTCGCACACAGACACATGTTTTTATGTGTCCCATTTCTTAGGAAATAAATTTAACACTTAACATAAACTTCACCTGTTTGGGCTGCCTAGTGTCATCTGTCGAAAATAGCTGGTATACCTTAACAATTCTTCATACTTTACTTAGACGTTTAGGTATGTAAACACACTTAATTTGTGTTCTTAAGTATTATTGTTCAATTCACAATAAGTCTCAAGCGCATTTTATTATACCAGGGTTTTGTGGCTTTTACGGCTTGTAAATACTAAATGTTGATTTAATTAGTTTACGACTGCAAATTCTCGGCGTTTGGCTCTTGCCATGGCCCTCAGATAAGAAAGTGTAGATATATTTTTGCTGAGTGCGAGTCGATGGCATTAAAGCCAATGAAAACATTTCCATTAGTCAGTGTGGCGCAAATACGATTTATTATACAAAGCGTTCAGCTAAGAGTTGTAATCTTTTGTAAGGCCATGAAAATCTATCATCTATGTAAATACATATTTCCAGTTAGTCATAGGGTTAATTCGCCTATTAGCTCATACGGCCAACACATTGCCGCCGAGAAAACAAAGAAGTTGGCATTGCAAATAGAAGAATGTAAAACAAGAAATAGCTAAACAAATCAAACAAGATAAACAAGCAAATAGAGCGTTGATTTGACTGCAATTAGAGAAAAAATAAACGATGCAAAAAAGCAAATATTACACAAAAAAAAAACACAAAAAAATATTATCATAGAAATTCATCCTGATTTCGTGTTTATTAATCTTGCGCGAAAATATGCAAATGTGTAGTTACTATTTATGCGAAAGTGTGAAGATAATAATTAGCTTAAATTTATTGTTTTTTAAATAATTTTTTTTATCAGGCATTTACCATGATTCGAGCGTGATTGTGCAGCATGAACTTCTTGGAATACATGTTCTGAGGAAGCTTAGAAGTGGTATGTTGTTTGCTGCTGGTTGCACTAATTCGAAAAATCAAAAATGTTGGCTAAGCAAGCTTGAAATGTGAAGCGAAAGGGTTTAAAGGTTTATGTTTTTTGAGCTTTTGGCAGTTAGTGAGTTTTTATGTAATACACATACATATTTGAGACTTTCCGAGCTTTTATGTGAGGTTTAAAGACTCAAACATTAAACAAAATATAACCAAAACTTTGAAGCTTTTTGGAGCTTTGCCTCAATCTATTTTTGCAGCATTTTTATCTAAAGCTTTTGGAATGTTTAGAATATTCAAAAACGCAATAGTCGTAAAAGATGTGAGTCCTTATGGCCTAATTCATAAGTAGGTTTGAAGAGCTTTATAAATTGACGTTTTTATAAATTTTTCGATTAATAAACCTTTTGTAAAGCTACTTAATTCTTTATGAGTAAGGCTGTTAATAGATAGGAGAAGGGAAAAAGGAAATATTTACAAACATATATGCCCACTTTATTGGACGCATGTCAAGCTTTTTTAAGTTTTCGATGCACTTAATATGTAAATGAAATGAAATATATATGTACATATAGATGGGTACTATATAAAAGCTCTTCGTTCGCATAATGTAAAAAATATAGAGAATTGTGAAGCTTTCAAACAAAAAATTCTAGGTCTTAAGAGTATAAATATAAAGTNAATGCATAATGTAAAAAATATAGAGAATTTTGAAGCTTTCAAACAAAAAATTCTAGGTCTTAAGAGTATAAATATAAAGTTTATAAGCTTGGAACTATAAGAGCATTAAAGATATATCGGAATCGAAAAATTTATATCAAGGACCATCAAAAAGAAGAAAAATATATCTATACCCGTCAACCAAAACATATTCAGAAAAGGCCTTTTAAAGCTTTTTGTAGATTTCGCACAGAATAAAAGCTCTTTGTGATCATCACTTATTCATACAAGTGATAAACAGAACGAGCTTCTCCGGTGTGCGTTTATATCACGGATGGGCACTGCCTTGCCCGCGGGCAAAGCTCTTTTAAGCTTCCTATACATTTTGTATAGGCGCGTGCACAGAAAAAGCTCTCTCTGCTCACCGCTGGTGTATATGTATAACTTTCATACGAAGCAAAAAAAAAGCTCTGCACGCTCAGAATGGAACATGCTAAAAAATTAAAAATAAGTAAAAGCTCCCTAAAATTTGCAAATTTTCATAAAATCAACCACTAGAATTCAAGATTTCCAGCTCCACATAAATTTAAAGCCTTTTATAAAACAGCCTTTGAAGCTTTTATGCAAATATTTTTCAATACGCTCAAATAGAGCTTTCACCCTTTTAAGAACATTTTTGTGGAATGCGAGAGAAGAAATATATGCGAATAGGAAATAATAAAACATTTAGCTTTTTGAGCTCATTTTAAATCAGTCGCGGCTTTTTGTTGATGTTATTGGGCGTGTACAGAAGCAAAGTTCTCTCTGTTCACCGCACGGTTAAAAATTTCGGTTTTAATTTTAAACTTTTTGGACTACATATATGACCAAACTAAATTCAGTTTCAAATACAAACCTTCCAAGTTTAAAAAAAAGAGAGCACATATGTTGGGTTTAGAATTTAAACAATTCGGTTTAAATGTTAAACCCAAACATTTTCATAATTAAGAATAAAAAAAAAAACAATCTTAAATTTCATGCTCCGTCTGGTTGGGATTGAACCCGGACAGCCTTGGTAGCAACCAATTGTATCAAGCATCTTTGCACACTCAGCTACAGCCACGCATGTAAATGTGCTTTCATATGTTGAGTTTGAATCAACACCACAATTCGCTGTGCAACATATTCTATTTCGGTTTAGATTTTAAACCAAATTTTCTATATATGAAACCTAGAAACTAGAATTAAAACATTTTGGTTTGATTTTTAAACCACGAACTTTTTGGGCTAAAATTTAAACCAGAATATATTAAAAATTGCGTAAAACTATTGACTGGTTTAAAAAGTAGACTATAAAAGTTTAAAAAAGGCAGTAGTCCCAGCGCGGTTTAAAAATTAAACCCAAATTTTTGACCGTGCGCTGATCTAGAGCAACTCCCAAGAAAAGATTTTTTAATGCTTTGGCAAATTTCATAGCAGCTGAGAGCAGCAATGGACGTCGTCAGCTTTCACCATAAGCATTATCATACAAGTTGTATCGAAAGCTTGAAAAGGCTCTGAAGAAATGGCAAGGTACTCTAAACTGCCTTTTTTTAAATTCCACTTTAAAGAATTTTCTGAGTGCTAGAATTTATAAGTCTAAAATGAGTCTTTCTTTCGTCGTAAATATGGTTCTGAGACCAGTCAACCAGACTGACTCATTTCGGAATCTGTTGGTGTCATAAATTCTGAGATGAATAAAAGTAGCAAAGTTCAGAAGTAAAAACTTATTATAAGACCCAGAAGCGCCATATTTCAGACTCTAATATGACTCCTAACTTGGACTCATATTGGCGTTTCCTACTAAGAAGGGCAAAATGCTCTTTTCTAACTCGTTTTTGAGTTCATAATGTGGGTTACAACTCAGAATACTGAAGCTTTTCTGACTCTAAAACGAGTTCGAATGTAAATAGGGTCTCTACTTCGGCGCTTTCATACATATTTAAATACTTTTCAGTACTATGTAAGTAAACTAAGCTTTTTTGAACTTTTTTGAGCTTTTGTGCAGTTTTTATCAAGTAAATAGTTTACGGAAAATATAAAATGTTTAAAAATACATATTTAATTTTTGAAGTTTTGTTGTCTAATAAAAGCTTTATTAAGAAAATCTTAAAAGATTAGTCTAAAAAAAGTTTGTAACCACAAAGCTTTAAAGCAGCGCTGGATAGAGAAAGGTTTTAGTTTGCACGCGACTAACAAAATTTATAGAAAGCTTAAAAGAGCTTTGCCCGCGGGCAAGACAGTGCCCATCACAGCTTTAAAGCTTTGAAAAGAAAAGTAGATAATAAGCTTTTCAAAATTTTTCCTAGAAAAGGCGTTTGTACCACATAAAAATGTCCGCTTTTAACTAGAATGGTTAGTATCAGAATATATCTTTTGCGTAGAGCTTTAAACTGTAAAATCTTATTAATATTACAGGTGTTTTCCTAAATAAAAAAAATAAAAAATTTTGAGTTAATTTATTAACCCTGCAAAAAAAAATCACTAAAGGCATTGCGCAGCGAAAATTTCTAGCCCTTTTTGCATGCATACGCTTATGAATTTATGTACATACAAACATATGTATGTATGTATACATATCCCAAGGTTGTTTTATTAATGTTCCTGTTTACAACTCTCATTAGTAAATCTATGTTACTAACCCGCAAAACCGGTCATACTCTACACAAATTTATTCGTATGCGACTGAGGCAAGCCCTTCCGCCCTTTTAGCAGAGCCCACAGGTGCTTATCTGCATAAGTGTGATGAGTGAAAGGGTAAGTGAATAAGCATACAGTAAGCAGTGATGCGTAGAAAAATAGCAGCGGTTACAAAGTAGGAGATCATTAGAAGCCAGAAAAAAGTATAAACTTACGCTTGGTCTGACTCTGAGTACTCCGTATCCCGAGTGAAATTCCAAAAAGCAGCTTATCACATCCAATCTAACATAAAATTTGTTAAACTGTTTACACATTAGTGTAAAACGTTCTCAGCTATTCACACATTCCTTTGTTTACTTGCATTTTTGTCATAGCTAAACTCGCCAAAATCAATTAGCCAGTTTGTTGACGCTGCGCAAATTTGACTACACACAAAAAATTGCATATGTACATACATTACTAACAAAAATTGCGTGCCTTTGTGCTTGAAACAGCAACACTAAACATTATTTGTTTTTACATACGCCAGCAGTTAGCGGACAAAAATAAATCACTTTGCGGTGGTCCCTAATGGCGTGGGTGAGTTGACTTTGAAATCGCAAAAATTCTTGTCGCAGTGCCAATGCGGCTAACTACAACAATTTATTTAAATAAACAATTATTGGGCATAGTTTATTTTTATAGATTTAATTACAAAATTTTTTAGCACTGCAATGTACGTAAATGGCCGTTGGCCGCAATTGAGGCCAAGCGTAGAAAAAGGTAGAAACGATTTAGTTCCCATTTGACTATAATCGAAGTAGTTGTAGTAGTAGAAGAAGAAGAATCGAAGGCAACTGCCATAATTCTCATGCGCAAACAAATAACAAGCAAATAACATTTATGCATGTAAATAAATATTTAATGTAGTTATTTATGTAGCATTGTCAATGATTGTGAAACAAAGTTTTTGTATTAAATAATGATTGCAAAATTTCTCAGCGTTTAAAGGTGGATGTAAATGTAGTTATTGAATTTTTATTAAAATAAAAAAAAAAATATTTTAATGTTTTCTTTTTTTAATTTTTAATTATTTAATTGGGTTGCGTGTNAAAAATTTCTCAGCGTTTAAAGGTGGATGTAAATGTAGTTATTGAATTTTTATTAAAATAAAATAAAAAATTTTTTAATGTTTTCTTTTTTTAATTTTTAATTATTTAATTGGGTTGCGTGTTCGAAACGAAGCCACACTTTTGCAGTCACATCTTTTGTGCATTTTATATGTAACTTTGTAACTTCTCTTGCTGCTTCTTCACCGTTAATTACTCTTTGTTGCCTGCAATGACTTCACATTTACCAGCGCAAAGTTCACACCCTTTATGGCACGTGGCCGGCTGCCAAGCTTTTTACCTTAAATTGCTAATAAATAATTGATTTCTCTGAAATTATTTTAAGTGCCAATTGTCGTTTAAGTGCTTTTTTATAATTAGCCAGTTGGGCATTTCGAAAGAGAGGCGTTGGTAAAAATGAAATAAAAGAGCATTTCTTTATTGCCCATTTCTCCGGCCGCCGTTACTGCTGCTGCTGCTGGTGCTGCTGCTCGCAGCTTGGTTATTTCACGTCCGCTCCCTATTGTTATTTTAAGTGTTTTTATTAGCTTTTGTTGTCTGCAATTGCATGGTGCTTAAGCACTTGCCATTGGACACATAATATCGCACAGAAATGCCAAATGTGACAAATATTCACATGCAATTTTGTTTACTCTAAAATATTTGTGTTTTTAATATCTTCTTGTTATTTTTTTAAATTTTAGTTTTCTTTATTCATTTTGTTTCGAAGAGGCTCATGAAAATATTTATTTTCGTACCGTCTTTCGCATATACATCTGCATATTTTTACCACAAAATTAAGACCCAGTTTTTTTGTTCAGTTAACTCATACACCCCGTGTCATAATTATGAGTGCGCCAGATAGATTTTTTAGTNGCGCCGTTACTGCTGCTGCTGCTGCTGCTCGCGGCTTGGTTATTTCACGTCCGCTCCCTATTGTTATTTTAAGTGTTTTTATTAGCTTTTGTTGTCTGCAATTGCATGGTGCTTAAGCACTTGCCATTGGACACATAATATCGCACAGAAATGCCAAATGTGACAAATATTCACATGCAATTTTGTTTACTCTAAAATATTTGTGTTTTTAATATCTTCTTGTTATTTTTTTAAATTTTAGTTTTCTTTATTCATTTTGTTTCGAAGAGGCTCATTAAAATATTTATTTTCGTACCGTCTTTCGCATATACATCTGCATATTTTTACCACAAAATTAAGATCCAGTTTTTTTGTTCAGTTAACTCATACACCCCGTGTCATAATTATGAGTGCGCCAGATAGATTTTTTAGTAAGATTCTGAGTATGCAGCTTTATAGACCATTTAATTTTTATATAATAAAATGTAAGTTTAAAAGAGCTAGGAATTATCGTTGATTTTTTGTATTTTTTTGTATGCTTTTGGTGTGCATTTTCTTACATACAAAGTAAGTTTGACGATTTTTTTATTCGGAAAAAATGAGCTACTAGCTACTTCAAAATGTAATTCTATACTAAAATTTAATGGGCTACAAAACTACATATTCAAAGCTTTCTAAGAAATCTAATTAAAAATATTGAGAATCTTAAGAAAGTTTGTGGATTTTTTCAATAGTGCAAAAAGTTTGAAACTTGGATTTATATGGGGGGTTTTTTTTAAGAATAACAAAATTTCTATAAAAAATAAATAACAAAAAACAGTATGTTAAAACTTTTCAATATGTTGGGCACTTATAATTATGACACGGGGCGTAGATATGGTCTATAGAGTAAAAAATATTAAAAATCACCAAAGTACCTATGTCTATAGCCAAGTTAGTTGCATTCATAGTATTTGATTTTAAATAACAATTGTAAAATATTTTGCAAAAAATAACTAAATCAGTATGTATAAAGACTTGCCAAAATGCAGATAACACTTTCATTAATTTAGAGAGAATTTTATAAAAGCAGAGTATGGCGATTTGAAAGCTGACATTTCTGCGAGTCACCGAACTTAAGGGTTTTAAAATTTAATAAAAGATCAAGACTTGGATATAAAATTATCGTTATTTAGACAGCTTTAATTTATAATTACATACTTTGAAAAAATTATGTAGAAAAAATTGTATTGATTCGTAAATATTTTAGCTTACCCAGTATTCAGTGAAAAAAAAAGAAAATAAGAAACAAAAATATTATGGGTATTTAAACGCTTAAATGCCTCGTAAACGCGTAAATCTCGTAAATAAACCGGTTTTCCATACAAAATAATGTAAGTTTACGAGGTGTAGATGAATACCCCTATTTTCGATGCAAGAATATTTTAACCTGCTTAGTACCTCAGAACTCAGTAAAAAGGTTTTGGAAATAAGTTTAAAAATTTTATTTTTTAAATCTAATACACTAAATTAAAGAGAAACAATTGCAACTTCTCCCGGAGAGCGAGGCCGTTTTTCTAAGAAGGCAGAGGTGGTTAGGACATATGTACATAGTATATGGTCAAGAAAAGAGTACATGTAACCCTGCCCCGGGAGCTATTCTATGATGCATAGAGTCCCTGTGGCTAGATTCAGTGCTGTGATAAGCTGAGGGCACATTGGACCTGCTGGTCTCAGTGCTTACCCTCTTTATGTCAATCGATATATTTATCTAATCATTTAAATATATTTCTTACAATAAAAAATAGGGGGCAACCCTACTCATAATTACAACCATTTATTATATTATTATACTTCTGTAGGTGGCAACCTTACGCGATAGATAACATTAAAATGCAAAAAAACATTTTTTGAATACAAAATTTTATCAAAATCGTTAAAGCAACTTCCGAAAAGTCTATGGATATAAATTAGGGCGGGTCAATTTGTATGGGAGATTTTTTCGACTATGCATGTATAGCACAGAAGGATTCTACGTGTAATTCTAAGCAAATTTGCCGAAGAAACCATGGGTCTAAAATCAATTTGGAGCTTGCCAAATTGCGAGAATAGGGTTCGAAGAAAACGGGAAAATTTTCACTGTACGCGCATAGTAAAAAAAAAAATGACCCGCCCTAATATAAATACATATGTACATATTCATATATACAAGATTTGCTTGTTTAAAGTAATTAGATACATAGTTTATAGGCAGATGAGAGCAAAATGTATATTTTCAAGGAAATTAAAAATTAACTAAATTTGAAACATTAACCTTTGTTTTGTGATGATTTTTGAAATGATTTTTTTAGCTTTGAAATAAAAATTTTTATTTCTTTTTCAACACCTGCGAGATTTTGAGTTATCAATTGTTTGGATCGCCCTTTTGTGTGAAAAACGATTGTCTCTTTCAATGCACAACATTTTGTAATTGTTTTGAATTTGTTTACTAAGTTTTCATATTAATAAAATGAAATGAAATGAAAAAAATTAAATAGAAATTTCGTATGTTAAATATGAAGATATTTTTTGGATACTTGCAAAATCGTTATTTTCTTATTTTTATATTTTCGATCAACAATGACCGTTAAATTAGAATTTTTATTTATTTTTTTTTGACAATTTTTGAGGATGAGTTTGGATGCTACGTATTTATGACCGATTTACATATCTTAAGATCTAACGGTCATATACATATACATACATATAACCGAAAAAATAGAAATCAAAAATTTGCCGAAACAATAAAATATCTATAAAAATAAAGATTATTCTTGATCGAGAAAATAAAAATCATAAAATAACGATTTAATTTGATTGGAAAAATAGAAAGGCAGTTTTAATGGTTAAATTATGATTTTTGTTATAAAGATCATAACCATTGCGGTCCCGAATTATAACTTCAAACTTTTCCAATGAAGAAGCCATGAATTTTTAACGTAATGAATGTGTTCGCTGTTGTAAAAATATGCAATATTTCAAGTTTGTAAATTTTTTAAACACATGTTTACAAATTGTCGTGTATATATATTATAACAAATTTAAATTTTTTTTTAATTTTTTGGCTTGAGTATGATATTAAGAAAAAAAAGTTTATTAATTTTCGGTAATAAGGTTATAAATCAGTTTGTTTGGAATTTATAGTCTATTTTCTTGCTCTAAACCTTTAATGTCGTCAAAATACAGAGTACATATCGTCATCATCAAAATGAAAAAACTGTGCTCGAATCGTCACATACGATATCGCATTAATCGTCACGTAAAAACACATTTTTTGGATTACGACATATATGTACGTGAACGTACTCTTTATCCCATTCAGCTTATAAGAAGACTGACATATCACATAATTTTCTTTCGTATGGTTTTCGATCCGTGAACGGATGTTACGATTCGAGCCCAGTATTTGAAATTTTTTACGGAGTGCTGTTTTTTCAATATTTCTTTAACTCGCTCTCAGATGTTCTTCCTTACTAAAATTCAAAGTCAAGTCTTAAAAATACGAAATAAGCAATTTGAATAAAAATTTTTAAAAACATTAATTCTTTTACTACTTTTAATTCTCTTTGTGTTGAAATTTTTGGTGAATTTTTGTGAATATTCTGCTGTGAGTCTTGAACAAAATAAAAGTGATTTGTTATTTGTAGAGAATTTTTTTTAATTGAGTTTTTAATAAATTTATTTATTATTTAAGTAACTTCGGAATTCTAAATTTTTCTTGCTATAAATTCTATAACACTATTAATATGTTGATAAAATTGAAGATCGTGATCGTGAGCTATTATTATTATTAATAGCTGAATTCTTAGTCAGTTTCAATGCTTGTTAATTTTTTTGCTTTTTCTAGCTAAGCGCAATTAAAGCACAGACTTATAAATTAATTAAATTATTTAAAATTTCTTATACACCTTTGCGCAGTTTATATCTTCCTTATTCCGCATTTAGTTTATTTACTAATTTCTTACACAATATTTATGCACACTCAGCAATTATTACCTTTTCCCATTTGTAATTAAATAATCGTTTTCAATTATATCATAATAAGTAATATGTAGAAACAATAGTCTTCGTAATTTGAGAACTCTTAATTGGTTCACTTTTTTCACAGTATTTTTAAACAATTTTTCACTTGACAGCGTATATTGCGGTTTTCTCAGTGAATTCATAGATTTCAAAATACAAATATTTAATTGTGGTTTCTGTTTCTTTTTCTGTTTCTGTTTCTGGTTTTGGTTTTCTTTTCTTTTTCAATTTTGTTTACGCGCTTTTGCGGTTAACCGTGGCGTATACTTCTTCTCTAATATACTCGTACGCGCTCTAAGTTGGCGGTGTCAATAACGCGCGGCAAAACACAATTGCCAACTTTGTCAATTTACACCGGCCAAAAGCGAAAGAAAATAAAAAAAACAAAGTACAAATATGAAGCGCGATAGTAAAAGTTGTTGTCTGTTAAGCGATTGACAGACAAATAAGCGTGTTGCCTAGTTTTATTACCATTTATAAGCGGCAATCAACGCCACTTTACAGCTGCTGAAGCGCGGCTAAGAGCGCGGCAGCAGGTGACACAAAACCAACAACAACAACAACAACAAAATTTATAAATAAAACCAGCAATATAAATTTATGAGTAGCATAACAGAGAAACAGCGTCCATGACAACAGCAGCTACGTATGCAAGCTTAAGCATGCAGAGTTGAAGCAAAAAAAAAAAATAATAATAATTAAAAAAAAAAACAATAACAAGCGTTTAATGCAGTAAATATTAACAAGAACCTCGTCGCGCGTACTTAAGGAAATGCGAAATGCAGCTTTGCTGAGACTGTTTATACTCGCTGTTTTAAGTGGTAAGCCGCTCATCCTCTCGCGAGCACGCGCGCCACGTGCCTTCTCACTCTCTCCATCCATACTCATTTACTGAGAAAGCCAGACTTTTGGCTTAACTTGTTTAGGTGATTTTTCGTATTTTCCAAGTGCCGCTTTGTTTTCTCGCTAAGAGCGTGCGGTTGTGGTGCACACCAAACTCCCCCTTCGCGGTGTGTGTGTGTGTAAGATTGTTTTAGCTCTCCTACTTTGCCTGCCATGCCTGCCAGCTGTGCAATTAAGTCGAGTTGCACGTTTTGCTGACTGAGATATTTTATGCAGATTGGCTTTTTATCGATTTAGTGCTCATTAGCGCGCGATTTAATTATGTTTAATTTGGTAAATACTTTAAATTTTTATTACTTGTTTTGAAAAACGAATTAGCTACAATATGTAATGGCAGTCAGAAATCAATGCTTTATTCTTTTTTATTTATTTATTGTTCAAAATGTGGCGAGAAACATAAATATGTATGTAAATAAAAAAGTAAACAGCTGGAATGTTGAGGCGATATTTCTAGCTGAATTTTTTACCGCTCAAACTGGGCAGCTTATACAGAAGTGAGCTACACTGGGTATTCAGTGACATAACAAAAAAATTTTTTAAATCAGCAGATTTTTAAAAGCCATCAGTAGGATTGCCAGTGGCAATTTGCCACCCACCTCTTTCATTCATAAGACTTCCCTAAATAGCGTTACCATCTTCAAAACAAATTTCAAATCGCAGTAAGAAAATATTACAAAGGACTGCCGGAAAAAAGTATTGGCACAGACAATTTTTCACAATATATGCAACATTTTTCATTCTAATATTTTTCCACAAATTTTGTATAAAAATATAGTTCGTTCTACTACAAATAAACTTAAAAATATAATTTCTAAACTTTGTGAAAAACTCCCGAAAATTCTGCAAATTTTCATGCGAATTTTAAATTTTTTAATCAAAATTTTTTTGAGTATGCACTTTTGCAGGCCATCAAATTCTAGTTAAAAAATGCAAGTTCGGAGTTAGGCAAAAATCGCATTGATCTTTGAGAATTTTTTTGTTGAAGGTGTTTTGCATTTTTTCCATATAAAGTATTTTCGAAAAAAATTTTTTGTATGAAAGAGACTGCGTGAACACATTGCCAACAATCAATGGTAATTTCTAGCTGATTTATTTTAATAAAATTAATTGGGCTAAAAATCTGCATACTCAAAAAAATTGTAAAAAAAAAAATCTGATTGAAAAGTAAAAATTTGTATGAAAATTTGCTGAATTTTCGCGAGTTTTGCACAAAGTTTAGCAAATATATTTTTGTGTTTTTTGTTGTAGAGTGAACCATATTTATATGCGAAATTGGCGGAAAAATATTAGAATAAAATTTGTTGCATATATTGTGAAACATAGGGGGTTGAAAAATAAATAGTGGGTTTTCAAACATCTCGACAACTGCACCACCTAGCGGATAAATTCAAGTTTGAAGTTTCAAGCCTCTAGCTCAACAAGAAGTTCGTTAAAAATTATTTGCAAGATTACGCACTACTGAAACGTAATAAAAGCTTGAATTACAAAAAAAAAATTGGATTAAAAAAAATATATATGTAGGTTTAAATATTTTGAAATTATTTTAGAATATGCTATTTTTTTGTAGTTTTTTCATTAGGTTTTCTATGTATACAAATATTTAAAAATTCAGTTAACATATTTTTAGATATCTTACAATTATTTTTGATCTGAAATACTGAAGAAAACGTCAAAAACTTAAGTCTAAAAATCAGTCACCTACATGCATTTATCCCTAGCTCGAATTTGGACAATTTTTACAAAAAGTTTTACAAAAATGTTAAGAGGTCCACCATTATTAGCTCATTAGCGGAAAACATTCATACTTTTTTTTTCTTTTTTTACATTTACAATATCTACACTAAATCCCGATTTTCTTTCCTATTTCTTATCATACCAAGAAGAAAATTAAGAAATCTTAAAAAAATTACGCCGCAATTTTATGACTTAAAATTAAAAAAAAAAAATATTTTTAAAATGTTGGTTCCCCAGTTTCGAACTAAAAATAACACAGGTTTACAAAAAAAAAGTCTCTGCATATTGAACCAAACCTCTATATACCTATGTTATTCGACGCGTTGAATGCGAATGTTAGCCCCCATCATGTCAGGTTCGAGGTCACTTGAAGGTCAAGTAGAGAAAAACTCGCCGAATTAACCTGAATATTCAATAAAATTCTTCTGAATTTGACCTTGGGGTGACCTTGGAAGGAGGTTAACTGACCTCGGATTCGGGTTCAGTTCTCATGTTTATTCAATAAATTTTTCCTTACCTGACCTTCAATTGACCTCGAACCTGACGTGTGGGAGGCTAGCAGGCTTCGGATTCGTATTCAGCGCGTCGAATAACTTAGGGATATAGAGGTTTGGTTCAATATGCAGAAACTTTTTTTTGTAAACCTGTGTTATTTTTAGTTCGAAATTAATTGTAAGTCATAAAATTGCAGCGTATTTTTTTTAAGATTTCCAAATTTTCTTCTTGGCATGATAAGAAATATGAAAAACTGGAAATCCTGATAACATTTTATTTTTCTTTATTTTTTTCTTTAAGTTTTAAAGTTCATTAATATTATGTATTACCATACATATTCAAAACAGTTTGCCATATAATTTAGTAAAAATTCGTTTACACTCTAGCGCTCCTACGTATTCTTATTGCATAAACATCGCCATAAGTGTCCCCACCCTCCTACAGCTTTCTTAAGCCCTAAAAGACGCTCTCTCATTCTTTCACCCCCATACAGGGTTGCCACTGATGAAAAAAAATATTTACCATCGACTTGAAAAAAATCTACCAAATGTGGGAATTATCTACCAATAACTGTTTTATAATTATTTTAATAAAAATTATAGTTTTATTATTTTTTTATTTATTTTAATTAAAACTATAGTTTTTTTATTTTTTATTTTTAGTTATTTCAATAAGAATTAAAATTGTTTTTAAGAACTTTTTATTTAACTAGTTATACGGTATTTGGGTCGTATTATTGGCATATTCTCAGTTTCCTTCAACCAAAAGCGGAAGTGATGAAACTAGAGGCAACAATGAAACTTTATTATTTGAAAAACTTCAACTCGAGTTATTATAGACAAATACAGTGACTCAAGAAAGTGATTTTTTTTAATATTCGCAATATTTTTCGAGTAAAACTTTTTTGTTGCTTTAACTAAATCCATAAAAATCGAGGATTCAAACTATATACAACATATAGAAAAATTCCAAAAATTTTCGTCTAAATTTCTAATTTTTTACTCAGAATTTTTAGAACAATTTGAGGTACGGAGTTTCAAAGCAAATACTATTTGAGTATAGCCAAAAATGTGCTGCTTAAAATTCTCCTTGGTTTTTTTTTATTTTTTCCATTGATAAAAAATGGCGTTGATTTAATTCTTGTTGCGAACAATCATGGTGCGTAATTACATACCTGTAAATTTTTTCCTTATATTTAAATAATCATTTAAAATATTTAGGCAATCAAAAGTTCCTCGGTATTCCAGTAAAATTAGTTTTGAATGGAGCGCGATATGTTCGCCTTATATCGATATACATTTATACGTATGTAATTATATAAAAAGTATGCAAAGAAATTTATAATATATTTAAAGATAACTACGAACAATAAATCGGGAACGGAAAGTTCATCAAAAATCTACCAAAATGAGAAAAAATTTACCTTTTTACCAACCCAAATTTTTTCTACCAATTTTGGTAACAATTTACCAAAGTGGCAACCCTGCTCCCATATCTAGTATACGAGTACTTACTCTCCCTCTACTTCGCTTTATGCTCACTTTTTGAACTTTGACAACAATCATGTCGCTACATACATATGTATGTATGTATATAAGTACCCTACAAGACATTGCTGAGCACTTTAGGCAAAAATTCTCACACATTTACACTTTTGTTTTTGTAGTACGGCATAAATGAGTAGTTTGACTATTAGTACTGAGGACTTTCTGATGACAACATTGAGGGGAAAGTACTCAATTTTTTCC